>NW_026512723.1:47500-213575 GCF_027579735.1 Bombina bombina
TATTAGGCAACTTCCTTTCCTTTGGCAAAATGGGTCAAAAGAAGGACTTGACAGGCTCAGAAAAGTCAAAAATAGTGAGATATCTTGCAGAGGGATGCAGCACTCTTAAAACTGCAAAGCTTCTGAAGCGTGATCATCGAACAATCAAGCGTTTCATTCAAAATAGTCAACAGGGTCGCAAGATGCGTGTGGAAAAACCAAGGCGCAAAATAACTGCCCATGAACTGAGAAAAGTCAAGCGTGCAGCTGCCAAGATGCCACTTGCCACCAGTTTGGCCATATTTCAGAGCTGCAACATCACTGGAGTGCCCAAAAGCATAAGGTGTGCAATACTCAGAGACATGGCCAAGGTAAGAGGCTGAAAGACGACCACCACTGAACAAGACACACAAGCTGAAACGTCAAGACTGGGCCAAGAAATATCTCAAGACTGATTTTTCTAAGGTTTTATGGACTGATGAAATGAGAGTGAGTCTTGATGGGCCAGATGGATGGGCCCGTGGCTGGATTGGTAAAGGGCAGAGAGCTCCAGTCCGACTCAGATGCCAGCAAGGTGGAGGTGGAGTACTGGTTTGGGCTGGTATCATCAAAGATGAGCTTGTGGGGCCTTTTCGGGTTGAGGATGGAGTCAAGCTCAACTCCCAGTCCTACTGCCAGTTTCTGGAAGACACCTTCTTCAAGCAGTGGTACAGGAAGAAGTCTGCATCCTTCAAGAAAAACATGATTTTCATGCAGGACAATGCTCCATCACACGCGTCCAAGTACTCCACAGCGTGGCTGGCAAGAAAGGGTATAAAAGAAGAAAATCTAATGACATGGCCTCCTTGTTCACCTGATCTGAACCCCATTGAGAACCTGTGGTCCATCATCAAATGTGAGATTTACAAGGAGGGAAAACAGTACACCTCTCTGAACAGTGTCTGGGAGGCTGTGGTTGCTGCTGCACGCAATGTTGATGGTGAACAGATCAAAACACTGACAGAATCCATGGATGGCAGGCTTTTGAGTGTCCTTGCAAAGAAAGGTGGCTATATTGGTCACTGATTTGTTTTTGTTTTGTTTTTGAATGTCAGAAATGTATATTTGTGAATGTTGAAATGTTATATTGGTTTCACTGGTAAAAATAAATAATTGAAATGGGTATATATTTGTTTTTTGTTAAGTTGCCTAATAATTATGCACAGTAATAGTCACCTGCACACACAGATATCCCCCTAAAATAGCTAAAACTAAAAACTACTTCCAAAACTATTCAATAATAAAATTAATCCTCAAAAATACAACTTGCCTAATAATTCTGCACTCCCTGTATATATATATATATATATATATATATATATATATATATATATATATATATATATATATACAGTGTGTGTGTGTATATGTGTGTGTGTATGTATGTGTGTGTGTATATATATATATATATATATATATATATATATATATATATACATTGTGTGTGTATATATGTATGTATGTGTGTATATATATATATATATATATATATATATATACGTTCTTGTGATCTACCATTACTAACACTTAAAGGACCAGTCAACACAGTAGATTTGCATAATCAACAAATGCAAGATAACAAGACAAGGCAATAGCACTTAGTCTAAACTTCAAATGAGTAGTAGATTTTTTTTATGACAATTTTAAAAGTTGTCATTTTCCACTCCCCCTGTACCATGTGACAGCCATCAGCCAATCACAAATGCATACACGTACCATGTGACAGCCATCAGCCATTCACAAATGCATACACACTTTATTCTTGCACATGCTCAGAAGGAGCTGGTGACTCAAAAAGTTTAAATATAAAAAGACTGGGCACATCTAGTTAATGGAAATAAATTGGAAAGTTGTTTAAAATGGCATGCTCTATCTGAATAATGAAAGTTTAATTTTGATTGAGTGTCCCTTTAAAAAAAATAAATGTTATTGTCGCTCTTCTAACAACTTTTCAATTCACACAATATTGTGTATATAAGGACACTTTCTGAGGCACCAGCTCCTACTGAGCATGTGCAAGATTCACAGAACATATGTATATGCATTTTGTGATTGGCTGGTGGTTGTCACATGTTGCAGCGGGAAGGAAAATTAAAACTAACTGAAATTTGTCAGAAATCTACTACACATGTGAAATCCAATTGCATTATCTATTTAGTATGCACATAATCACTATGTAATTCTACTGTGTTTAGTTGTCCTTTATGTTTCAAGCTTAAGTTAAAGTGATTGTAAAGTTTAAGGTATTAGTGACCAATATTCTAAAAATATTCTTAAAAACAGGGGTACTTTTAATTAATTAAACTTTATTTTTTTAATTTTATTTTTTTAAATACTTACCATTTCCTTACGGTAAACATACCGCCAATCCTCTGCACGCATCTCCTGTATTTTGATGAATTGGGATTCCTTCAATCGTTGTGTTGCCCCCATTGGAGTCCAGCTCGTTGGGCATGCGATGATTGGAGGAAGTCAGATAAGTCATCAAAATGCAAAATACAGAAGGAGATGCGGGTGGAGGATCGGCGGTCTGTTTACCATAAAAAAAAAGAAGAAAAAGCGTGTTTGTAAAGTTTTAATGAATTATAAAGTGTCCCTGTTTTTAATAGTATTTTTAAATACTGGTCACTAATTCCTTACACTTTACAATCACTTTAAAATCACTCTGGTCAAAGTTTCTTAAAGGACCACGCAATGCTGTAGATTTGCATAATTAACAAGTGCATAATAAAACTACAATGCAATAACACCTACTCTGGATTTCAAATAAGCAGTAGATTATTATTTTTTTCTGATAATTTTTTTACTTTTGTCCCATTTTCTGGCTCCTTGTATCATGTGACAGACATCAGCCAATCATAGACTAGTATAGGTATACCCTGGGAGCTTGTGCACATGCTCAGTAAGATCTTGTTCCCCAGAAAATGTGAATATAAAATGACTGTGCAAAATGTGATAATGGAAGTAAATGGTAAATTGTCTTTAAAATTCCATGCTCTTTCTGAATCATAAAAGTTTATTTTGATCAGTGTGTACCCTTTAAAGGGACATTAAACACTTTGAGATGGTAATATAAAATGATAAATTTTATATATAAAACAGCTCTGCAATATACTTTCATTATTTATTTTGTCCTCTTTGCCTGTAATTCCATTCTGAAATTGTGAGCTTTTCAGTTCCTGTTAGAAATGGAAGTGCAGAACACTGTTAAATCTAGCACAACCATTGGCTGCACACTCTAGTGTTCTATTTATAACTGTCTCTAATTGGCCATAGCAGAGAAGGTCACACAAGTTACAACATGGCAGCTCCCAGTGTTTTATAGACACTAAAACTTTACACTTATTTTGTCACTTTTTAAACAACTAATGAAACTTTAAAAAATACATCTACATGTTACTCATGGACTAATCTTTTTCTTTTAATGCATCATTTTATCTAGCATGTATTTAGTGTTTAATGTCCCTTTAAGGTTTCTTTGCAACATATTCTAAAAAGAATAAACAGTCACTTGGGGCGTAACATGGCTAATCGCAGCAAAGTGTACATTCAGGAGACTGGATATTAAGAACCGTCCACGTACCCTGCATCTCATTAAATGGACATTAAACACTAAATACATTTTATAATCCTAGTATTGGAGTTATTCCCTGCCTCCCTCTAGTCACGGGTACTGCCATTTTGAAATCTAGCTTGTGCAGCAATTCTCCTTCAGATACCTGCAGTGTAACCTAGGTTCCATAATGTGTTGCATTATTTGAGGGAGGAGAATGAAATGTGTTTAGTGTCTCTTTAAAGTTGCATTGTTGTGTCATGTGACTACCCCTCCTGGTGGCACAGACTCTCCAACATGCATTTCACCATTGAATACGGCTTTGTCAAAGGGTAAATATAGAAGAATTCCATCTATAGAATCCATGTTTGTTTATGGAAGTTTTCCTATTTTTGGAACATTTATCTATGAAAATGTTTATTATTATTATTCTCATTTTTATTGTTGTATTGTTTTGTGAAATTGGTGTGGTTATTTAATTTATTGTTGTATAATATATTTTTTAGACCTAAATTTCTCTGCAGTGTTACCTTGGTGATTACTGGTGGTTGAAAAAAGTTATCAAGCCCTGCATTCAAGGGGTTAATCCACTAGCTTTCACTCCATCAAGAAAGGGCATCATATTGCACCAGTGATATTGTTGTTAATGTGATATTATTTTAACCAAGTAGTGGCGGTTTCCACAAACCTATGTTGTATAGAAGGTACAAGTGATACATTGGCTGGTGGTGAATTCCAGTTGGCTGCTTCGAGAGCTGTATATAATTTGTATAAGAAAAAATCGTCTGAAGAAGACGACTAATTAAAATAATTCTTATAGGTATTGTATCCAGCACCCGAATGAAAAAGTATAACATTAAAGGGATAGGAAAGTCAAAATTAAACTTGCATGATTCAGATAGAGAATGTAATTTTAAGACAGCTAGCTCAGCGTAGCATATGCGTTTTTGTGCGCTTGCACACTTGGTCAGCAGTGACCAAGTGCGCAAGCGCACGAAATGCGTATGCTACGCTGAGTACCTGCATATCAACCTGGTTATTATGCAGAAAGTTTTTTGACCCATGTTTTTACTTAAGAGGATTTTCTAATAAATATCAACTTTTTATATACTGGGCTTTCGAGTGCGCTCTTTCCATCTTCTTTCCATCCTGTTTGTCTTTTGCGTGCAGAGTTGTCACGCTGGATACGAGCTGCCTGACCTATGACCCAGGGATTGGTGAGTTAGGGAAAGTGTTCCCGCCCTCTCTCGATAGTGCCGTTTTGTTTCATTGGAGGACGCGCAAGCCCAGAGCGCTCTGCTGAGCAGATTTTTCTACGTGTGTGTGTGTGTGTGTGTGTATGTATACTGTGTATATATATATATATATGTGTACCTTATTCCCCATCTTCACTATCGGGGAATGGGGTTTACAACCGGTGCTTTTCCCCCCTTGAACCCCCCCAGGTGGAGGCAAAA
The DNA here is from genome assembly GCF_027579735.1 of Bombina bombina. Taxonomy (NCBI): domain Eukaryota; kingdom Metazoa; phylum Chordata; class Amphibia; order Anura; family Bombinatoridae; genus Bombina; species Bombina bombina. The sequence continues at coordinate 52,529 of NW_026512723.1, forward strand.
AAAGATAGTGTAGATGGGGGAATTATGGTGCAGCGTGCATATTTGTATGATGGACGCATACACTGGGCATCTTATTGTGTGAGTTAGGAACTCCCCCACCAGCAAATCATTGTTTTATTGAGATTTGCTACATGCATGTGCACATGCTGGTCATTACATAATCGCATTCCACACATACCTTTCAAACATACATGGAGTGCGATTTACGTAATTGTTAGCGTGCACACGTCAAGGTACCACATCTCGACAAGGTAGCTGTTTCTGATAAAACGCTGGCAACAAAACTGTGGTTATAAATAAAAAAGGAATACAAGTTTGTTATGGTTTCACCATGTGACAATTCCCAAGTAACATTTTTTATTTAGAAGCTACCAAACTTGCAAAATATTTGGAAAATAAATAGTTAGGCAATAAAATGTACTAGCAACAATGGGTTGTGGTTGGTTATAAATGAACAATGTGCTGTCAAATTTGAAATGGTTTTTACAAATAACTAATTTTCCCTTTTATTTTATCATTTGAAATGGCTGCTTTTGTCTGTTTAAACTTTCACCTATACTGAAAATGTTAGAGCTTCAGTAATGGTTACAAAAAAGTTCACAAGGTAGGCAGGTGCACCGTACCATTTAGCACCACAGCAAACTTGGAGATTGGCATTTTATTATTATTATTATTATTATTATTATTTATTTATAAAGCGCCAACAGATTCCGCAGCGCTGTTCATAGGTAACAAAGATAAAAGGACAGTACAATATGAGACGCCAGACAAAATTTAACAAACAGATACAGGAGGAATTGGGAGCCTGTTCCCGTGGGAACTTACAATCTAAATTGGTAGGAGGTTGAGAAACAGGAGGTGGGGACTGCAAAGGTGGGAATGATGTTCGTGTGAAGTTAGATGAGGGCAACTATTAGGCAAGTGGAATTTATTAGTTACTGATTTGGTTATAGGCTTCCCTGAACAATAAGGTCTTTAGGGAGCGTTTAAAGGAGGAGAGGTTGGGGGAAAGTCTGACAGCTCGAGGAAGTGCGTTCCAGAGGGTTGGTGCCGCACGAGAGAAGTCCTGTAGTCTAGCATGAGAGGAGGTTATGGTAGAAGAGGCAAGGAGTAGATCGTTGTTGGATCTTAGGGGACGGGCTGGAGTATATTTGTTGATGAGTGAGGACAGGTATGGGGGGAGTGAGAATTTTGAATTTAATTCTGCTGTGAATGGGGAGCCAGTGAAGGGACTCACAGAGGGGTGCGGCAGATACAGAGCGTCGGGAGAGGTGGATTAGCCTAGCAGAGGCATTTAGGATGGATTGAAGGGGGGAGAGAGGAAGGCCAGTTAGTAGGTTGTTACAGTAGTCAAGCCGGGAAATTACTAGGAAATGGATTAGCTCTTTAGTAGTGTGCATTGTTGTTCATCTCACTGTTTGTTTGGTTAGGGGGAGCAAAAGCAGCATTATATGAAATATTTTCATCAAAGTGTATATATGAATGTAATAGTTTAATCGTTACGCTAGGTCTTTAGTCGTGCTAATCTGTTGAGCACAGTTTGGGTTTTTTTGGGAGGTTTTTTTTGGATTTGAGTGCAACCATTTTCTTTCAATGTATAATATGCACGGTTGCGATATTGCTTATCGTGTTCCGTGCTCACATTAGTGCACCACTTGTAATCTAGCTCTATATGTTTACTCCCGACAATAGTAAAAAAAACAACATAAGTAACGTTCCACAAGCCTTGCAGTTTCCAATCCGGGCACAGCCAGTGATTGTCGGGTTGTACAGCTCCCACTGCTGATCATGTTCACTGCCATTGTTCTGCTCTGGAGCTGCAAGACTTGCAGCTTTACCTATGTGTTTTACCCATTTGCTGGGATTAAATACTGTTATTTAAACTCACTAATGTAAAAATGTTAGGGCATATTATGTTTGCATTGGAATGTCCCTGTTTGCTCACCATGAACATTCCTGTGCAAGAAATGGCAGCTAATTAGTGGTCACCTGCTAATGTCGCTCTTGATTGACTTTTTTTAAATAATGAAAACTCTTGTAATGAATTAGAGCCTTCTATTATTAAATTCAGTTCTAGTTATCTCTAGTTCCTCATTGGTATTGCTGCCCAGTAATTTTATGTTATACATAGTTTGCTTTTGTGATTATAGTCTTCTCTTTTTTTTTCCATCTCTTTCTATATTTTTAACTGTAAATTAACCCTCTCACTTATTGCTCTGCTATTTCATTTTAGGGTTGGGATAGAATCCCATGTAGCAGTATAGACAAGTCCATTGTATGCCAGGCTGAAATGATACTGCATTGTTAAAGGGACAGTCTACACCAGAATTTTTATTGTTTTAAAAGATAGATAATCAATTTATTACCCATTTCCCAGTTTTGCATAACCAACACAGTTATAATAATATACTTTTAACCTCTGTGATTATCTTGTAGCTAAGCCTCTGCAAACTGCCCCTTTCTCAGTTCTTTTGACAGACTTGCAGTCTAGCCAATCAGTGCCTGCTCCCAGATAACTTCACGAGCACAGTGTTATCTATATGAAATACGTGAACTAACACCCTCTAGTGGGGAAAAACTGTTAAAATGCAATCTGAAAGAGGTGGGCTTCAAGGTCTAAGAAATTAGCATATGAACCTCCTAGGTTAAGCTTTCAACTACGAATACCAAGAGAACAAAGCAAAATTGGTGATAAAAGTAAATTGGAAAATTGTTTAAAATTACATGCTCTATCTGAATCATGAAAGTTTATTTTGGCCTAGACTGTCCCTTTAAATGGTCATTCTAATGTAAAATAACATGCTGTAATAGTTTTATTTTATCACTAGTGTCACTAGTTGTCTAGTTTCCATTGCTTGTGTAAACAGGTGGTAATAACAAGTGTATCAAAGTCTATGGAGATGTTTTATGTCAAAAACAGTTTACAACATCAATGGAAATTGTGTTTAACCTCTGCAAACGAGCTGACCACAGAGACCAAAAAGGGGTAGTTTTATCAAGCTGCGGCGGACAAGGGCGCACATAAGTACCCCTGTCCGCCGCAGCTCGCCTCTGGCGGGCTGAATTCCACTGCCGGAATTTAGCATTGCACTTGAGTGCTATTTTGCGCTTGCATGCAATCCTGCCCGCGCACAGCCAATCACTTGCAGGCAGGAGTTGTTAATCTCCCCAGTCGGACGAGACTGAAATTTGCCACCTAAGAGGTGTTGAAAGGTTAGTGAAGCAGCGGTCTAATGACTGCTGCTTGTTAAATACGAACTGCAGGTTCTCTTGTGAGAACCTGCAGTCGTAGGGGGCGAAGCCTGTCGAAGGCTTTGATAAATGAACCCCAAAGGGCACTAAGTGGAAAAATAACACACTTAGGGAGCATTTTATTTTTACAATTGTCCTTTGTAAAAGAACATTACATTTTGTGTAAAACTGTACTTATCCCACGCTCCGTAGGAAGCCAAAAAGCATATTCTATAACCTGCAAATCAAATTGCTGGTTTAAACAAATTTGCAATATTTTGAAAACCAAGTTTACAGATTTTGCTGTTTGGCTTCTTTAGGAAGCGTTGCACAAATGTATTTATTTTTTTACAGAAAAACAAGCGGAGTTGCATTTTGTTGTTTTACTCCGTCAGTTAAATGAATTTGCATATTGCAGGAGATGGAGGGTACTTACTGATGATTCTGAATGCTAAATACAGTTTGAAATAAAAACATATTACAGTAAACACACTTATTCTATTACCTTGTAGCAATTTATCTCCTCAAAAGCAGAAAGCATGTAGCCTATTTCTTATACGTTTTTGATATTATAAAGCAGAGGGTTGGATAACAGAAAAAGTAGCTGTACAGTGGCACTGTACGTAAGAATTAATATTCATGCGCTAAAGGTGATATGAAAACAAAAAAGTTTTCTTTTGTAATTCAGAAAGAACATACCATTTTAAAAGTTTCCAATTGACTTTTTATCAAATTTGCTTGGGTTCCATGATATGCTTTGTTGAAGAGATACCTGAAGAGAAGTAGGCATTTGGATCACTAAATGGCAGGAAATAGTGCTGCCATCTATTGCTCTTGCAAATGGATAACATTCTTATAAAACTGCTGCCATCTATTGCTCTTGCAAATGGATAACATTCTTGCAAAACTGCTGCCATATAGTGCTCCAGAAATTGTCTGGCTCCTAAGCTTACATCACTGCTGTTCAACAAAAGATACAAAGAGAACGAAGAAAATGAATAATAGAAGTAAATTAGAAAGTTGTTTAACATTGCATGCTCTATCTGACTCATGAAATAAACATTTTGGGTTTCATATCCCTTTTAAAGGGATGTTAAATATTATTTGTTTTCTTCTTTCTTACACACGTGAGTGTGTGTATGTGTATATAGAAACATAGATATTGACGGCAGATAAGAGCCATAGGCCCAGCAAGTCTGCCCGACCTTACCTAACAGTATAAACTTATCTAGTTCGTAGGATAGCCCTATGCTTGTCCCATGCATTTTTAAAGTCCCCCACAGTGTTTGTTGCTACTACCTCTTGAGGAAGTTTATTCCATAAATCAATCACTCTTTCTGTAAAGAAGTGCTTCCTCAAATTACTCCTGAATCTACTACCCTTCAGCTTGAGCTCATGACCCCTTGTTCTTGAATTTTCCATTTTATGTAAAATACCCACAGCCTCAGTTTTACTAAACCCTTTAATGTACTTGAAAGTTGCTATCATATCACCTCTTTCCCTTCTCTCCTCTAAGCTATACATATTTAGGTCATTGAGCCTATCCTGGTAAGTTTTATTTTTTAGACCATGTACCATTTTGGTAGCCCTCCTTTGCACAGATGTGCATGTGTATATGTGTGTGTGTGTGTGTGTGTGTGTGTGTGTGTGTGTATATACTGTCTGGGGTTAACTGCTTGTGGCTCTGGGGACAGCACAGCTTCCTGTGAGTGCCAGTGGCACCCAGGGCTGAGCATGTTGCAGGGTCATGGGATGTGTACCCGGTCCGGTATGAGAGTGCAGTTCCCTTCCGTGTTTTGTATATGTCTAGGGTGATTACATATTCCTGTGCACCCTTCCCTTGTTTTCAGTTTGTTTGGATTTGAAAGCTTGCATTGTGTGGCTGTTTTAGGGTCTCAGGTATTGGAAAGGACCTTGATGTGGTACCTGAGCTTGTCCCATTTGGCCAGATGCGGTGACTAACCTTTTCATTTTTGCTTTTAAATCTTAGCTGAGAGCTTGTAAGTGAGTGCTGGGTTTTCTCTGTGTGTTGTATTAATTTGTTTTGTAATTTTCCCTATGGTTCTTGCACCCAGACCTGTCTGGGGTTAACTGCTTGTGGCTCTGGGGACAGCACAGCTTCCTGTGAGTGCCAGTGGCACCCAGGACTGAGCATGTTGCAGGGTCATAGGATGTGTACCCCGTCCGGTATGAGAGTGCATATACATATATACACACATATATATATATATATATATATATATATATATATATATATATATATATATATATATATATATATATATATATATATATATATATATATATATATATATATATATATATATATATATATTAGGGTTGCACCGATACAATTTTTTTAAGACCGAGTACAAGTACCGATACTTTTAAAAGAATACTCGCCGATACCAATTACCGATACTTTTTTAATGTCATGTGACAGTGTCCCAAGCACAATACAGACTAATGATTTAAGATAGCTTCTTTATAATTATGAAGAACTTTAACTCAAAAGGTATTATTAAATAATAAAACAGTTTTATTTGCTTGTTGTCACAAAGTTGTAAAAACTTGAAGAAATTTCACAGAACACGTTTATAAATAAAAATATTACATTAAAAATATATTCATAATAACAACAATAAATAACAAATGTAATATCACAACCAACCAAAAGTGCAATGCAGTAAAAAATATACCAGTGCACTGTTTAAACATGGGTAACAACGCTACGGGCTAGATTACATTTGACTGGTAAGCTTTACCAATGCTCATTGCATGTGCAACTCCATTAAATTATATTGCGTTGGAAATGTGAACAGAGCATTGGTAAAGCTTACCAATCTAGTCCTATTATTGTAAGGTGTGTTCATAGGATTTAACTTCATTTTTTCTATGAACACTCTTCCTGCAATTATATAAGCTAAGGATGTTCCTCAGAGTACAGTATGTTTTGAGCATAATTTTGCAAGAGAAGAACTATCAGTATAACAGGCAATCTAGCAATTATAATAATTTTTGAAAAGTTAGTAGCAAGTTCTTTTTAAGGAACAGAAGCATCTCTTTATGTTCAGCTATACGTCTGTTTCTGCTATCAGTAATGTCGTTTAATGCTAAGCTGAACAGTCTCACTTTCAGCACTACTGCATGAGGCAGAAAGATCATTTTGGGCCATTTTAGCCAGAGCTTGAAATCTCAGTTTATTAACTCCCAAGTACTTCAGGGGTTTGTCTGAACAAGGTACAGTGATCTCTCTTACAATAATACAATACAACAGCAATTTGTATTGGAAGAACAGAAGTGAACCATTTTTATTTGAGTCTCCACTACAGCTTAAAATGAAATGGGAACATGCAGTTTGAAAAAACTCCACAATTATGGGTAGGAAGTGCAGGTATCGGTTTAAGTATCGGTGCATTTACATGAGTACAAGTACTCATGCAAATACTTGGTATCGATACCGATACTGGTATCGGTGCAACCCTAATATATATATATATATATATATATATATATATATATATATATATATATATATATATATATATATATATATATATATATATATATATATATATATATATATATATATATATATATATATATATATATATACACACACACGTTAAATATTATTTGTTTTCTTCTTTCTTACACACGTGAGTGTGTATATGTGTGTATATATGTGTATGTATGTGTGTGTGTATATATATATATATATATATATATATATATATATATGTCTGCTTTATTTTATTTTTTTGTTCTTTTTTATGTTTTTACAGCTTCAAGTGCAGCAATGCACTACTGGAAACTAGCTTGTAATCACGTACATATGCCTCTTGTCATTGCTTCATCAGATGGTTGCCAGTAGTGCACTGTTGCTCTGGAGTAGACTTTAAAGGAACAGTAAAGTCAAAATTAAACTTAAATGGACTAGATAGAGCATGCATTTTTAAACACCGTCCAACTTACTTCTGTTATTCATTTTTCTTAGTTCTCTTGATATCCTTTGTAAACGAGTAATCTTATGTTAACCCATGTTACACATAGTTGCAACCACTGCTGCCATAGCCTGCTAAAGACACGTGCACACTCCTGAGTTAACATAATCGCGGCAATCGCCTCATAAAAAGAAGAGCTTTGTTATTTAATCCCACCCCTTGCGAATCAGAGGCTCATCTTGATACATTTTCCCATAAGTGTCATTTATTTTTTTTCAGCTCTACAATAGATCACATTAACTTGCAGTGGGGTACTGTCAAGTTTTGGCCAGGGGGATCAGTACAACTCACACTTACTTTGGACAAGTGTCAATCTATGTTGATGATGATAATAAACATTTATATACAAATAATCAATTTTGAGTTTCATGTCCCTTTTTATGTGTGGGGTGACGCTTATCCTGATTGAGTCGCATGTTGGTGGGTTACTCTTCCATGAGTCAGCACAGGTAAGTCAGGTTTGTGATGATTTGGTGGTGGAGTTGGGCTGTCCAGGACAGCTGTTGGTGGTTAGGGATGTGGCTATGCAGAATAAAATTACACAAAGGGGGTGCAACCTAAAAGATTAGGGTGGTTTTGCAGCCCTGTAGAACCACCACTGCTCTCACTTAATGTTTTTTTTTCATTTAATGTATGCAGTGTCATGTTTTAAATTATTTTCTATGTGTATAATTTGAAGGGATTTTAAACATCATTTGCTTAAGTGCTTAAAAAAAAGTGGTCTGTTGACAGCTGAAGCGCATAGTGTGTGAAAATCACCTATCATCTGTTGCATAGCGAACAACAGAGTTTCAAACTGTGTGTCCAGTGCTTCAAGAACACAAGCGTCACATATTCATGCGCACTGCAAAGCGTCGGCTGGAGAGATGTAAAGCAAAATACCACTGGACTCTGGAACTGTGGGAATGTGTTCTGTAGAGTGATGAATCACACTTGACTATCTGGCAGTCTGATGGAAGAATTTGGGTGTTGCAGATGCCAGGGGAACTTACCCTTTAGGAATGTATAGTGCCTACTGTAAAGTTTGGTAGAGGAGAGATATGGGTGTGGGGCTGTTTTTCAGGGTTTGAGCTATGCCATTAGGGTCCTCTTAAAGGGACAGTCTACAATAGAATTTTTATTGTTTTAAAAGATAGATCATCCCTTTATTACCCATTCCCCAGTTTTGCATAAGCAACACAGTTATAGTAATATACATTTTACCTCTATGATTACCTTGTATCTAAGCATCTTCTGACAGCCCCCTGATCAGAACTTTTTATTTATTATCTATTGACATGCACTTTAGCTAATTAATGCTGTGTTTTGCTGACTCTTTAATAACTCCACGGGTGTGAACACAATGTTATCTATATGGCCCACATGAACTATCAGCCTCCTGTTGTGAAAATCAAATACAAAAGCATGTAATAAGAGGCTGTCTGTAGTGCCTTAGAAACCTTAGAAACAGGCAGAAATGTATAGGTTTAAATGTTATTATAAAGTATATTAATATAACAATGTTGGTTGTGCAAAGCTGGAGAATGGGTAGTAAAGGTGATATCTATCTTTTTAAACAATAACAATTTTAGTGTTGACTGTCCCTTTAATGTTGCATGATACAAAGACATTTTACAAAATTTGGGAGTTTCCAACTTTGTGGCAACAGTTTGGGGAAAGCCCTTTCCTGTTCCTGAATTTGGTGTGGAGGAACTTGAGTGGTCTGCACAGAGCCCTGACCTTAACCCCATTAAACACATTTGGGATGAATTGCTACGCAGCAGCATAGTCCGTTGCGTTCAACCTATACAGATCCTACCTGATTTACAATAAAGACGCTGCTAATTGATCTTACATTAATACAGTTAGACACTTGAGCAATTTAGCACAAGCAATCATATCCCTAAATTCTTTTTTTAGGCAAAAATGTATCAAGGGTATTAGCAGTCACTATCTCCTTAGGCAAAAAGTTACATAATTTGATCTTACAGTGAAAAAAGGTCTACATTGCTGAAGATTAAATCTCCTTTCCTCTAGCCTTAAAGGGATATTGACTCCAAATTTTTCTCTTTCATGATTCACACAGAGTAGTTTAATACACTCCAGCAGGCAAAATGGACAATTGGGAACGATGTAAAGGGGACAACATTTTTGGGTAAACTGTACCTTTTTAAAGGGATACTAAACCCAAATTGTTTCTTTGATGATTCAGATAGAGCATGCCATTTTAAGCAACTTTCTAATTTACTCCTATTATCAATTTTCTTCGTTCTCTTGCTATCTTTATTTTAAAAGCAGGAATGTAAAGCTTAGGAGCCGGCCAGCAGCACCCTGGATAGCACTTGCTGATTGGTGGCTACATTTAACCAACCAATAAGCAAGTGTAGCCTAGGTTCTGAACCAAAAATGGTCCGGCAAATAGCTCCTTTACCCTTATTTCAGTATTTGAAATAGCTGATTTTGCCTGTGATATCCCCACCTATACTGAAAGTTTCTATACTGAAGTATAAACACAGCCAGCAGAATAAATTACACTCTTAGTGGGGTGCAGGATAGTTATAGAGAACAATGAAAAATTAGATGCACTGTTTACTGTTAGCGAAGCTGCTAATTCACTTATTATATTGCCAAATAGCGTAAGTTGTACCACATGCGCATTTCAATAACATGTTAGCGTTCCGAGCACGGGAGCGTGCAGATAGACTTTTTTATGGGGCGCATGGTGAGGCTGTGATTGGCTAGAACAGATGCCACTCAAAGAAGGATCTTCAAAAATCTTAGAGAGAGTCTGGATTCAATACGGTAATGGAGCAGTAATAAAAGTGAAATAATTCACTGTGCTGATTAATTGATAAATAAAAAAGCATATTGATATGTTAGTTAGGATAAGACCTTTAGAAATATGTGGAGCAGTTTGTCAGAATTTACCATCACTCTAAGTATTGAGCTTTGGTTTTCCAGACAAATATAAGATAAGGCAAGTGTGTGAAACATAATGAGATCTGATATTACCTGGAAGCTCAACCTATTTCAATAGGCTGTGGTTTAAAAGCACAAAACCAGCTAATTCATATACACAAATAACCCTGAAAATGCAATTTCTCATACATTTTACACTCTGCAGCTGGTATAACAAGTCATTAAAAATATATTAAGGGAAAAGCAGTTTTTCTTCCTAATGGGAAAGAGTCCACAGCCGCATTCATTACTTTTGGGAAATAAGAACCTGGCCACCAGGAGAAGGCAGAGACACAAAGGCTTAAATACTCCTCCCACTTTTCTCATCCCCCAGTCATTCTTTGCCTTTCATCCCAGGAGGTTGGCAGAGAAGTGTCAGAATTGGTTTTGTCTGTTATGGAGGGTACTACTCTTCGCAATGGGACAGGAGTTTTAATTAGCCCTATAAGCTTCTCACTGAGGGCCTGGGTGAAAGTTAGAGTCTGGCGATGCAGGGAGAGCTTGCCTCTGCGACACCATCCCAACTCATATTAACAGCTCCTACAGCAATCGTCGTTGATGAGTTTCGCAGACTGTTTTCTTCCCTCAAGTCCATATCAGAAGCAATGCTACTATCTGTCACACTTGAAAGGCCATGTTCCTGTTCCACAACGTAGATTCTGGTAAGATTGTTTCATTTTTTAATATATAATGTTAACACAGAAGATGGGGTCACAGTATGGTGTATTTGATTTTATGCTGCTTTATGTGTAAGATGTTATGGGCTCTTAGGCTGTATGGAATATACAGGTTTCACTTTCACTTTGAGGGCCATGCAGCTTACAAGCTTAGCGCGCTTTCTCTTTAATAGCAGGGACGGTCCTGCATTGTGCACTATGCGATTCATTCCCTCCTTCGTGACTATCAGAGAGGAGTCATACATCTTTGTACTGTCTGGGTCATAGGAGATGGTGAGTGCCCCAGCCATTGGAGTATAGAGGTGCCGTTATTTTATTAAAAAAAAAAAAAAAAAAGAGAGAGAGAGAATGTTTTATCTCTCTAGTTCTCCGGTTATTGCACTAGTGATGGACGATTCGGTTTCTTTAGAGGGCACTCCCTCTATTCTTAAAGAGCAATTCCTGTTTATATGGGGAGGAGGCCCTAGTTCCCCCTCTCAATTATGTTCCATATGCCTTGATAAAGTGATAATATCAAACATATTTGATATCACGGAGCCGTCCACCTCTGGGGAGTTGTCGTCCAGTGAGGTGCGTACCCTACATTCTTATATCTCTACACATGCAGTTTTCCCGTAGCATTGCTGATCCTCCATCTGGAGGGGGCCTTTTTTCTCCAGACGTTACTGCGCTGTTCAGACGGCGGTGTCTGCAGCCTTAATGCTTTACCTCGCCCTGTTAAGCGCAAGCGAAAGGTTACATATTGCATTTTTCGATTTAACTGATAGGGTTATCCATGGATGAAGTTCTTTCTGGGTCAGAGTTTGCTGCCTCTCAACCTCCAGCTGCAGAGGAACCAGACTTTAGTTTTAGGAATTTGCGCTTCTCTAAAGGAAGTTTTTGTCGAGTTCAGGGGTTCCGGAGGTCATATTGCCTGATGAACTTTTATTTCCTAAATTTGAATAGAGTTTGAGGACAGGATGGTGCCTTCTCTGCTCCTGTTGTCCCGGGTATTCCACCTTGGACTGTACAGTTCCCTGCGGGTGCGACTGTCCCTTAGTGTTGTGCCTTTCGTTACAGAATTGCGCGCCTTCGTGGTCTGCTCTTCGATTGGCGCACCTCATTAGACATGTGGGGATGATGTAATCTCCTGATTGTCCATGTATTGAGATCTTTTCCAGTTTTTTTTGAAGATCAGGGCTCCGTTTGGCTGGTCCTGCGGTAGGCCTGTTTCTTTTTGGGCGTTAACCTACGGGTTGCCTTGTATTTTATTTCTCTTGTTAAGTGTATCCAGTCCACGGATCATCCATTACTTATGGGATATTCTCCTTCCCAACAGGAAGTTGCAAGAGGATCACCCACAGCAGAGCTGCTATATAGCTCCTCCCCTCACTGCCAAATCCAGTCATTCTCTTGCAACTCTCAACTAAGATGGAGGTCGTAAGAGGACTGTGGTGTTTTATACTTAGTTTATTTCTTCAATCAAAAGTTTGTTATTTTTAAATGGTACCGGAGTGTACGGTTTATCTCAGGCAGTATTTGGAAGAAGAATCTGCCTGCGTTTTCTATGATCTTAGCAGAAGTAACTAAGATCCTTTGCTGTTCTCACATTTTCTGAGGAGTGAGGTAACTTCAGAGGGGGAATAGCGTGCATGTTTCCCTGCAATAAGGTATGTGCAGTTAAAATATTTTTCTAGGGAATGGAATTTGCTAGAAAATGCTGCTGATACCGAAGTAATGTAAGTAAAGCCTTAAATGCAGTGATAGCGACTGGTATCAGGCTTATTAATAGAGATACATACTCTTATAAAAGTGTATTTTAAAACGTTTGCTGGCATGTTTAATCGTTTTTTATATATGTTTGGTGATAAAACTTATTGGGGCCTAGTTTCCTAGTTTTCTCCACATGGCTGGCTTAAATTTTGCCTAGAAACAGTTCCTGGAGGCTTTCCAGTGTTGTAATATGAGTGGGAGGGGCCTATTTTAGCGTTTTTTTGTGCAGCAAAAATTAGACACAGACATCCAGCTTCTTCCTGCATGTTCCAAGACTTCTCTGGAGGGCTCAAAAGGCTTCAAAAGTCGTATTGAGGGAGGTAACAAGCCACAGTAGAGCTGTGGCAGTTGTTGTGACTGTTTAAAAAAATGTTTTTGTCATTTGTTATTCCGTTTTTGGTATTAAGGGGTTAATCATCCATTTGCAAGTGGGTGCAATGCTCTGCTAACTTGTTACATACACTGTAAAAATTTCGTTAGTGTAACTGCCTTTTTTCACCGTTTCAAATTTTGACAAAATTTGTGTTTCTTAAAGGCGCAGTAACGTTTATTATATTGCTTGTAAACTTCTTTTAAGTGTTTTCCAAGCTTGCTAGTCTCATTGCTAGTCTGTTTAAACATGTCTGATACAGAGGAACCTACTTGTTCATTATGTTTGAAAGCCATGGTGGAGCCCCATAGGAGAATGTGTACTAAATGTATTGATTTCACCTTAAACAGTAAAGATCAGTCTTTATCTATAAAAGAATTATCACCAGAGGGTTCTATCGAGGGGGAAGTTATGCCGACTAACTCTCCCCACGTGTCAGACCCTTCGCCTCCCGCTCAGGGGACGCACGCTAATATGGCGCCAATTACATCAGGGACGCCCATAGTGATTACCTTGCAGGACATGGCTGCAATCATGAATAATACCCTGTCAGAGGTATTATCTAGATTGCCTGAATTAAGAGGCAAGCGCGATAGCTCTGGGGTTAGGAGAGATACAGAGCGCGCAAATGCTGTAAGAGCCATGTCTGATACTGCGTCACAGTATGCAGAACATGAGGACGGAGAGCTTCATTCTGTGGGTGACATCTCTGACTCGGGAAAACCTGATTCAGAGATTTCTAATTTTAAATTTAAGCTTGAGAACCTCCGTGTATTGCTTGGGGAGGTATTAGCTGTTCTGAATGACTGTAACACAGTTGCAATTCCAGAGAAATTGTGTAGGCTGGATAGATACTATGCGGTGCCGGTGTGTAGTGACGTTTTTCCTATACCTAAAAGGCTTACAGAAATTATTAGCAAGGAGTGGGATAGACCCGGTGTGCCCTTTTCCCCACCTCCTATATTTAGAAAAATGTTTCCAATAGACGCCACTACACAGGACTTATGGCAGACGGTTCCTAAGGTGGAGGGAGCATTTTCCTCTTTAGCAAAGCGTACCACTATCCCGGTTGAGGACAGTTGTGCTTTTTCAGATCCAATGGATAAAAAATTGGAGGGTTACCTTAAGAAAATGTTTATTCAACAAGGTTTTATTTTGCAGCCCCTTGCATGCATTGCGCCTGTCACTGCTGCGGCAGCATTCTGGTTTGAGGCCCTGGAAGAGGCCATCCATACAGCTCCATTGGAGGAAATTATTAACAAGCTTAGAACGCTTAAGCTAGCTAACTCATTTGTTTCTGATGCCATTGTTCATTTGACTAAACTAACGGCTAAGAATTCCGGATTCGCCATACAGGCGCGTAGGGCGCTATGGCTTAAATCCTGGTCAGCTGACGTGACTTCAAAGTCTAAGTTACTTAACATTCCTTTCAAGGGGCAGACCTTATTCGGGCCTGGCTTGAAGGAAATTATTGCTGACATTACTGGAGGCAAGGGTCATACCCTTCCTCAGGACAGGGCCAAATCAAAGGCCAAACAGTCTAATTTTCGTGCCTTTAGAAATTTCAAGGCAGGAGCAGCATCAACTTCCTCCGCTTCAAAACAAGAGGGAACTGTTGCTCATTCCAGACAGGCCTGGAAACCTAACCAGGCCTGGAACAAGGGCAAGCAGGCCAAAAAACCTGCTGCTGCCCCCAAGACAGCATGAAGGAACGGCCCCCTATCCGGAAACGGATCTAGTGGGGGGCAGACTTTATCTCTTCGCCCAGGCGTGGGCATGTGATGTTCAGGATCCCTGGGGGTTGGAGATCATATCTCAGGGATATCTTCTGGACTTCAAAGCTTCTCCTCCACAAGGGACATTTCATCTTTCAAGGTTATCCGCAAACCAGATAAAGAAAGAGGCATTCCTAAGCTGTGTGCAAGACCTCCTAGTAATGGGAGTGATCCATCCAGTTCCGCGGACGGAACAGGGACAGGGGTTTTATTCAAATCTGTTTGTGGTTCCCAAGAAAGAGGGAACCTTCAGACCAATCTTGGATCTAAAGATCTTAAACGAATTCCTCAGAGTTCCATCATTCAAAATGGAAACTATTCGGACCATCCTACCCATGATCCAAGAGTGTCAGTACATGACCACAGTGGACTTAAAAGATGCCTACCTTCACATACCGATTCACAAAGATCATCATCGATTCCTAAGCTTTGCCTTTCTAGACAGGCATTACCAATTTGTAGCTCTTCCCTTCGGGTTGGCCACAGCCCCGAGAATTTTTACAAAGGTTCTGGGATCACTTCTGGCGGCTCTAAGACCGCGAGGCATAGCGGTGGCTCCGTATCTAGACGACATCCTGATACAGGCGTCAAGTTTTCAAATTGCCACGTATCATACAGAGATAGTTCTGGCATTTCTGAGGTCGCATGGGTGGAAAGTGAACGTGGAAAAGAGTTCTCTATCCCCACTCACAAGAGTCACCTTCCTAAGGACTCTTATAGATTCTGTAGAGATGAAAATTTACCTGACTGAGTCCAGGTTATCAAAACTTCTAAATGCTTGCCGTGTCCTTCATTCCATTCCACGTCCGTCAGTGGCTCAGTGCATGGAAGTAATAAGCTTAATGGTAGCGGCAATGGACATAGTGCCATTTGCGCGCCTGCATCTCAGACCGCTGCAATTATGCATGCTAAGTCAGTGGAATGGTAATTACTCAGATTTGTCCCCTCTACTAAATCTGGATCAAGAGACCAGAGATTCTCTTCTCTGGTGGCTCTCTCGGGTCCATCTGTCCAAGGGTATGACCTTTCGCAGGCCAGATTGGACGATTGTAACAACAGATGCCAGCCTTCTAGGTTGGGGCGCAGTCTGGAACTCCCTGAAGGCTCAGGGATCGTGGACTCAGGAGGAGAAACTCCTCCCAATAAATATTCTGGAGTTAAGAGCAATGTTCAAGGCTCTTCTAGCTTGGCCTCAGTTAGCAACCCTGAGGTTCATCAGATTTCAGTCGGACAACATCACGACTGTGGCTTACATCAACCATCAAGGGGGAACCAGGAGTTCCCTAGCGATGTTAGAAGTCTCAAAGATAATTCGCTGGGCAGAGTCTCACTCTTGCCACCTATCAGCGATCCACATCCCAGGTGTAGAGTACTGGGAGGCGGATTTTCTAAGTCGTTAGACTTTTCATCCGGGGGAGTGGGAACTCCATCCGGAGGTGTTTTCTCAACTGATCCATCGTTGGGGCAAACTAGAACTGGATCTCATGGCGTCTCGCCAGAACGCCAAGCTTCCTTGTTACGGATCCAGGTCCAGGGACCCGGGAGCGACGCTGATAGATGCTCTAGCAGCTCCTTGGTTCTTCAACCTGGTTTATGTGTTTCCACCGTTTCCTCTGCTCCCTCGACTGATTGCCAAAATCAAGCAGGAGAGAGCATCAGTGATTCTGATAGCGTCTGCGTGGCCACAGACCTAGTGGACATGTCGTCATCCTTTCCACCATGGACTCTGCCTCTGAGGCAGGACCTTCTAATTCAAGGTCCTTTCAATCATCCAAATCTAATTTCTCTGAGACTGACTGCATGGAGATTGAACGCTTGATTCTATCAAGGTGTGGCTTCTCCGAGTCAGTCATTGATACCTTGATACAGGCACGAAAGCCTGTCACCAGGAAAATCTACCATAAGATATGGCATAAATATCTTTATTGGTGTGAATCCAAGAATTACTCATGGAGTAATGTTAGGATTCCTAGGATATTGTCCTTTCTCCAAGAGGGTTTGGACAAAGGATTATCAGCTAGTTCTTTAAAAGGACAGATTTCTGCTCTGTCTATTCTTTTGCACAAGCGTCTGGCAGAGGTTCCTGACGTCCAGGCATTTTGTCAGGCTTTGGTTAGAATTAAGCCTGTGTTTAAAACTGTTGCTCCCCCGTGGAGCTTAAACTTGGTTCTTAAAGTTCTTCAAGGAGTTCCGTTTGAACCCCTTCATTCCATTGATATTAAACTTTTATCTTGGAAAGTTCTGTTTTTGATGGCTATTTCCTCGACTCGAGGAGTCTCTGAGCTATCGGCCTTACAATGTGATTCTCCTTATCTGATCTTTCATGCAGATAAGGTAGTTCTGTGTACCAAACCTGGGTTTTTACCTAAGGTGGTTTCTAACAAGAATTTCAATCGAGATTATTGTGTCCTAATCCTTCTTCAAAGAAGGAACGTCTTTTACATAATCTGGACGTAGTCCGTGCCTTGAAGTTTTACTTACAAGCTACTAAAGATTTTCGCCAAACATCTTCCCTGTTTGTCGTTTACTCTGGACAGAGGAGAGGTCAAAAAGCTTTGGCAACCTCTCTTTCCTTTTGGCTTCGGAGCATAATTCGCTTAGCCTATGAGACTGCTGGACAGCAGCCCCCTGAAAGGATTACAGCTCATTCTACTAGAGCTGTGGCTTCCACCTGGGCCTTTAAAAATGAGGCCTCTGTTGAACAGATTTGCAAGGCTGCGACTTGGTCTTCGCTTCACACCTTTTCAAAATTTTACAAATTTGATAGTTTTGCTTCTTCGGAGGCTGTTTTTGGGAGAAAGGTTCTTCAGGCAGTGGTTCCTTCCGTTTAATCCTGCCTTGTCCCTCCCATCATCCGTGTACTTTAGCTTTGGTATTGGTATCCCATAAGTAATGGATGATCCGTGGACTGGATA
The DNA here is from genome assembly GCF_027579735.1 of Bombina bombina. Classification (NCBI taxonomy): domain Eukaryota; kingdom Metazoa; phylum Chordata; class Amphibia; order Anura; family Bombinatoridae; genus Bombina; species Bombina bombina. Next base: position 70,190 of record NW_026512723.1, read on the forward strand.
CACTTAACAAGAGAAAACATAATTTATGCTTACCTGATAAATTTATTTCTCTTGTAGTGTATCCAGTCCACGGCCCGCCCTGTCCTTTTAAGGCAGGTCTAAATTTTAATTAAACTACAGTCACTACTGAACCCTATGGTTTCTCCTTTCTCGTCTTGTTTCGGTCGAATGACTGGATATGGCAGTGAGGGGAGGAGCTATATAGCAGCTCTCTGCTGTGGGTGATCCTCTTGCAACTTCCTGTTGGGAAGGAGAATATCCCATATGTAATGGATGATCCGTGGACTGGATACACTACAAGAGAAATAAATTTATCAGGTAAGCATAAATTATGTTTTTCATCCGATAGGATGTCCTGTCTGTTTTCCTTCTTCCCCTCTTATGGAGGATTTATGCGGCTTGACGGTTAGGACCCGGATTGCAGGCTGGTCCTGTTTGGGTTCAGTTCTGTCTGGTAGCTGTTCTGACACGTGGCGCCGCTCTGCTTGGCTGGTCCGGTAGAGGCGCCGAGTGCTCATTTTATCCTCTGGGTTCAACTAAGCATTCTAGAGGACCAGTGGGTCCGTGAGGCAGGAAGGATTGTCTCAGTTCTTTATAGCCTTCAATTTGGATGACTGGGTCAGTGGAGTTCCGCTGCGTCTCTCTATCTTGTGTCTGGGGTTGTCAGACCCTAGAGCTCCTCCCCATGTAGTGGAGGGTTGGTGGGCTTGCGCCCTCTTGCCGCCAAGTTGGGGAGGGTTGGCCTTTTTTCTTTTGAGGCCCTGGGAATTGAGGCCCTGGACTTAGTTCTCAGCAGCTAGTAATTTATTGGGTGTTTCAGCTGCCTTGCAGCGGATGGGTTGCAGAATGTGACCAGCTGCAGCTATTGCACATTGACTGTGTACTGGCTAGCTGTTTTTTATGAGACCTTTTGATCTTCCTCTGTTGTCTCCATGTGAGTTAGTTCTCCTTTTAGGGACCTAGGTTCCCCTCCGGGATATGGTCGTTTCCTGTTAGGGGCACTGGGCGTGGTCTCCTTGGGCTCTGCCCGGAGCTGGGGATGCTGTGCATCCTTTTCTCTCTATGATCCTCTGATTGTATGGATGTGATGCGGAGACCATCCATTGCTCGAGTGATTTTGGCCTCGGGGTATCCCCTTGCTTGTTGTCCTGCGGCTGTTTGAGAGTCTCTGGGCTCTAGTGTTGTTGTATGACTTTTAACGCCTTAGCTCCTTTGGAGCATTGGACTTTGGCAAGGGGTGGTCTCTTCCTTGGGTCGGGGCTTGTGAGTTATCTCGTTATCAGGGTTGATCTGGATATTGCATTGATATCTCCCTGTGGTCTGTTTTTTTATATCAGTTCTCGGATATTGTTTGTTTAAACAATTTGGGGCTCGGTTCAGTCTTCTCCCTGGTTTCCGGTTTCTGAGGCTTCGCTCAGTGTTTTCCTTTGTGGAGTTGTTGCCAGACTTTTTTTTGGCTCTAAGGCTGGTTCGGGGTTCCTGGGAACTTGGGCTATGTCCTTTTACTTGGACTAATTGACCTGGTCACGGTTGGCTAGGTTGTCTGAGTGCTAATGCTCATTGGGCTGGACTTACGCCTTTATGGTCAGTTTCCCTTGGTCAGCTTGCTGTGGTAACCTTATGGATATGATCTCTGCTGCAGCTATTGCACATTGGATGTGTGTTAGCAAGCTAATTCCTTAGGGGGATTCCTTCCAAATTCATCTGCGTTGGAGATTGATCTCTCCTTTAGCCTGTGGCTTTGTGTCTTGTGGGCAGGTGCTCTGCCTTTTTGGCCCCATCCCTTTTCTTAGGGTGGGGGGGCTTATTCTCCTTCTTATGGAGGTGTGGTCCTTTTTCTAGGGATTCTCTTGGATTCAGGAGGCTGTAACTGAGAGTTAACCTTTCAGAGAGGGGTGTTTTTCTCTGGGTTGTTAAGTTCCATCTGGCTCTTGCATGCTGGCTCCATGTCGAGACTATGGTGGGCCTTTTGTTAGATTCCTTTTGGTCTACGGCCTTGTCGTCTGTTTCTAAGGAGTCGGGTTGGCACCCGTGCTCTGTAGGGATTGCTGTCTCCATTCCACTCGTTTTTGAGCTTGTGTTAGGGTTCTTCTGTTCCCCTGTTTCAGACCTGCCGATGCTTGGGCTGGCCCGGCTGGGAGTGGGTACTGAGATGCGTTGTCATCTTCAGGATCTAGGTTGGCATAGTAGCTAGCTCCCTGGGCTTGCAAGCAGAAGGTCCAGGGTTACCATACACCTTCGGGTTCTGGGTGTAATATCTCTCTCTCTCTCTCTCTCTCTCTCTCTCTCTCTCTCTCTCTCTCTCTCTCTCTCTCTCTCTCTCTCTCTCTCTCTCTCTCTCTCTCTCTCTCTCTCTCTTTCTCTCTTTCTCTCTTTCTCTCTTTTCTCTCTTTTCTCTCTTTTCTCTCTTTTCTCTCTTTTCTCTCTTTTCTCTCTTTTCTCTCTTTTCTCTCTTTTCTCTCTTTTCTCTCTTTTCTCTCTTTTCTCTCTTTTCTCTCTCTTCTCTCTCTCGTGCAGTAGGCCTCGTTGAGTTTATGTGCTTCCCCTTTTTGGAGCCCTGTGTGTAGGTCTGGCGACTTTGATTGCCTAGAGCGTGCCCTCTGTCTGGGAGTTTTCTTTTGCAATCTGTTCTCTTGCTGGCCGCTTTTTAATTCTCAGCAAGTATTCTTCGGTGCTATCCTGATGATGGCTGCGTATTCTTGACTCAGGGATTTTCGTCCGGGTCTGTTACACATTCTTTTTTGTCTGAATACTTTAATATTCTTAGTTCTGATGATGTGAGGACTCCGTCTTAAGTTTTCTTTCGGTGCTTTGCACAATGTTGAGAGAAGGGTTTCCTTTCGGTTCTTCCTTGCCCTATCCCTTGGGGAATTTAGACTAGTGTTCCCCTCTTTAGTGAGGGGTGAGCGGTGAGGGACCGACTGTTGGGTGACGGTGTCTCCTGGGGGATTGTTGGTTCAGTTGAGTCCGATTTTGCGGTCTCTAGCTACGCTTCTGGACTATCTGCTGGTCAGTGTCCTTGGGGCCTTTCCTTTTTAAAGTTTTCTTGGCTTCGGACGAAGCAGGGTTTTCATTGGGTAGTAGTTTCAGGCTTGGTGCTCTCAGAATGGGCCGCCTATTGTACCCTCCCGTTTTGGCATTCAATGTCCTCTTTAGCTTGGGTATGGTTTTCTCAAAAGTAATGAATGCGGCTGTGGAATCTTTCCCATTAGGAAGAAAAACATAAATTATGCTTACCTGATAATTTTAATTTTCTTCCGTGGGAAAGAGTCCACAGCCCCTCACCCGTTTTTTTTTTTTTTTTATGTGGGGCGTCTTAGTTGTATTCTTCTGGCACCTTTTCACCCTGATATTTCTTCTACTGTTCCTTGTTCCTCGGCAGAATGACTGGGGGATGAGGGAAGTGGGAGGAATATTTATCCCTTTGGCTGGAGTGTCTTTGCCTCCTCCTGGTGGCCAGGTTCTTATTTCCCAAAAGTAATGAATGCGGCTGCGTACTCTTTCCCATGGAAGAAAATTAAATTATCAGGTAAGCATAATTTATGGAAGGAATTTAGGCTGGTGCTCCCCTCTTTTCTTTAGTACTGTCCCGTTACAGTGTGACCTATTGTCACAAACCAATGAAATAAACAGCGCTTCTGCCAACTCTTTATATGGGACAATATTTGTATAAAGTAATTGTGTCACCTCTCAAGCACTGCATACTTACTAATCAAGTCAGAATAGAGATCACCATATGTGTATACTTTTTTTTGCCACTACTGATTGGTAAGCAGTTTTCTGCGGCTCCTGAACTGTACATGGGGGGGGGGTTAAACACATAGACTTGCAGGGTCAGTAGTGCTAAAATTAGATGTTCTTTGAATTGGAGCATGCACATATTACACTACAATGTCCCTTTAGTTGCTCTTTAAACCCTAGGCAGTTTGTGACGCCTATATCACCAGTGTCACTGTTATCAAAAAGGACAGCTTTTTAACAAGGGGGTAAAACAATTTTCAGAAGCCGAGTAAAGTCAGTTGTATTAATACAATGTGTGTTTTTGGGGTAAAAAAAAAAAAGGTTTGCGTGCATTGAAAGAGAGATTTCCTGGGCAGATCAGTGTTATCCCTTATGTGCAGCATGTGGTCTCCTACTGTTTTATTAATATTATGTCCTGGATACCAGATTGGATCACAAGACTTTGTGAAGTTTATGCAACCAGCTAGTATTTCACTGTGTTCTTCATGTGCAGGTTTATTTTATATCTGTTTAGATGACGATGCAGGATGTTTGTGCTAGACAATACATCTAAAGGAATATTGCACAGAGAAATCACTGTTATTTCTGTTAGAATATTTAAACCATTGCAAAACTCTAAACCACAGGCATTTTTCTGTAATGTCCCTGCAGTAATGGTTTGTTTAACTTAGGGCCACAATACAAACCTCTGGCGCAATAAATGTCCTATAGTCTCATGCCACATTGCACCTATCCCCCATATGCAACACACAGAGGTATCTGACTTTTCCTTGTGTTTTCTGTATGGATCTAATGTGAATGTTGGTTTGTGGAAATGACCTTGCTAAAGAATTTGTTTTGCATGTGTTTATCACAAGTGTATATTTTTGTTGTGATTAAAGGGATATTGTACTCATCCATATGAATGAGCATCATTGTTATAGTTTCAGAGCAGCAATACAATACTGAGAACATTCTGGTTCTGATGTTGCTGTTAAAGGGATATAAAACAGTACTTATACTTGTTTTCTTGCAAAATGAGCTTTTAGTATTTCTCATTGTAGCCACTGCCCTCAGGGTGATGAGAGGAGACATCGTAACTTAAAGGGACATAATACTCATATGCTAAATCACTTGAAACTTATGCAGCATAACTGTAAAAAGCTGACAGGAAAATATCACCTGAGCATCTCTATGTAAAAAAGGAAGATATTTTACCTCACAATTTCCTCAGCTCAGCAGAGTAAGTTCTGTGAAAAAAGTTATACTCGGCTGCAGCCCAGCTGCAGGTTAAAAAAAAAAATAAAGAAATGAACAGCAGCCAATCGGCATCAGCAGTGCTGAGGTCATGAACTCTTTTACTGTGATCTCATGAGATTTCACTTAACTCTCATGAGATTTCATTGTAAACTTCCTTACACTGAATAGGGAAATAAGATGAGTGGGCACGAAAGTTCGCTCCTTCCGCTGTCCCGGGACAGACATACTGATTTGTTGCTTAGAAGTCCTTTACAATGGGATGTGGCTACTGAGAAACTTTTGCGGTAAAATCTCTTTCTTTTCTCCAACATAGGTGTGTCCGGTCCACGGCGTCATCCTTACTTGTGGGATATTCTCTTCCCCAACAGGAAATGGCAAAGAGCCCAGCAAAGCTGGTCACATGATCCCTCCTAGGCTCCGCCTACCCCAGTCATTCTCTTTGCCGTTGTACAGGCAACATCTCCACGGAGATGGCTTAGAGTTTTTTAGTGTTTAACTGTAGTTTTTATTATTCAATCAAGAGTTTGTTATTTTGAAATAGTGCTGGTATGTACTATTTACTCAGAAACAGAAAAGAGATGAAGATTTCTGTTTGTATGAGGAAAATGATTTTAGCAACCGTAACTAAAATCCATGGCTGTTCCACACAGGACTGTTGAGAGCAATTAACTTCAGTTGGGGGAACAGTGTGCAGTCTCTTGCTGCTTGAGGTATGACACATTCTAACAAGACGATGTAATGCTGGAAGCTGTCATTTTCCCTATGGGATCCGGTAAGCCATGTTTATTACGATCGTAAATAAGGGCTTCACAAGGGCTTATTAAGACTGTAGACTTTTTCTGGGCTAAATCGATTCATTATTAACACATATTTAGCCTTGAGGAATCATTTTATCTGGGTATTTTGATATAATAATATCGGCAGGCACTGTATTAGACACCTTATTCCTTAGGGGCTTTCCCAAAGCATAAGCAGAGCCTCATTTTCGCGCCGGTGTGGCGCACTTGTTTTTGAGAGGCATGGCATGCAGTCGCATGTGAGAGGAGCTCTGATACTTAGAAAAGACTTTCTGAAGGCGTCATTTGGTATCGTATTCCCCTTTGGGCTTGGTTGGGTGCGTCTTCCAAGAACAAGCTACTTAACATTCCTTTCAAGGGGAAAACGCTGTTTGGCCCTGACTTGAAAGAGATTATCTCTGATATCACTGGGGGTAAGGGCCACGCCCTTCCTCAGGATCGGCCTTTCAAGGCAAAAAATAAACCTAATCTGATAACGGACCAGCCCAAGGTGCTACGTCCTCTAAGCAAGAGGGTAATACTTCTCAAGCCAAGCCAGCTTGGAGACCAATGCAAGGCTGGAACAAGGGAAAGCAGGCCAAGAAACCTGCCACTGCTACCAAGACTGCATGAAATGTTGGCCCCCGATCCGGGACCGGATCTGGTGGGGGGCAGACTCTCTCTCTTCGCTCAGGCTTGGGCAAGAGATGTTCTGGATCCTTGGGCGCTAGAAATAGTCTCCCAAGGTTATCTTCTGGAATTCAAGGGACTTCCCCCAAGGGGGAGGTTCCACAGGTCTCAGTTGTCTTCAGACCACATAAAAAGACAGGCATTCTTACATTGTGTAGAAGACCTGTTAAAAATGGGAGTGATTCATCCTGTTCCATTAAGAGAACAAGGGATGGGGTTCTACTCCAATCTGTTCATAGTTCCCAAAAAAGAGGGAACGTTCAGACCAATCTTAGATCTCAAGATCTTAAACAAGTTTCTCAAGGTTCCATCGTTCAAGATGGAAACCATTCGAACTATTCTTCCTTCCATCCAGGAAGGTCAATTCATGACCACGGTGGATTTAAAGGATGCGTATCTACATATTCCTATCCACAAGGAACATCATCGGTTCCTAAGGTTCGCATTCCTGGACAAACATTACCAGTTCGTGGCGCTTCCTTTCGGATTAGCCACTGCTCCAAGGATTTTCACAAAGGTACTAGGGTCCCTTCTAGCTGTGCTAAGACCAAGGGGCATTGCTGTAGTACCTTACTTGGACGACATTCTGATTCAAGCGTCGTCCCTTCCTCAAGCAAAGGCTCACACGGACATCGTCCTGGCCTTTCTCAGATCTCACGGATGGAAAGTGAACGTGGAAAAGAGTTCTCTATCCCCGTCAACAAGGGTTCCCTTCTTGGGAACAATTATAGACTCCTTAGAAATGAGGTTTTTTCTAACAGAGGCCAGAAAAACAAAACTTCTAGACTCTTGTCGGATACTTCATTCCGTTCCTCTTCCTTCCATAGCTCAGTGCATGGAAGTGATCGGGTTGATGGTAGCGGCAATGGACATAGTTCCTTTTGCGCGCATTCATCTAAGACCATTACAACTGTGCATGCTCAGTCAGTGGAATGGGGACTATACAGACTTGTCTCCGAAGATACAAGTAAATCAGAGGACCAGAGACTCACTCCGTTGGTGGCTGTCCCTGGACAACCTGTCACAAGGGATGACATTCCGCAGACCAGAGTGGGTCATTGTCACGACCGACGCCAGTCTGATGGGCTGGGGCGCGGTCTGGGGATCCCTGAAAGCTCAGGGTCTTTGGTCTCGGGAAGAGTCTCTTCTACCGATAAATATTCTGGAACTGAGAGCGATATTCAATGCTCTCAAGGCTTGGCCTCAGCTAGCGAGGGCCAAGTTCATACGGTTTCAATCAGACAACATGACAACTGTTGCGTACATCAACCATCAGGGGGGAACAAGGAGTTCCCTAGCGATGGAAGAAGTGACCAAAATCATTCTATGGGCGGAGTCTCACTCCTGCCACCTGTCTGCTATCCACATCCCAGGAGTGGAAAATTGGGAAGCGGATTTTCTGAGTCGTCAGACATTGCATCCGGGGAAGTGGGAACTTCATCCGGAAATTTTTGCCCAAGTCACTCAGCTGTGGGGCATTCCAGACATGGATCTGATGGCCTCTCGTCAGAACTTCAAAGTTCCTTGCTACGGGTCCAGATCCAGGGATCCCAAGGCGGCTCTAGTGGATGCACTAGTAGCACCTTGGACCTTCAAACTAGCTTATGTGTTCCCGCCATTTCCTCTCATCCCCAGGCTGGTAGCCAGGATCAATCAGGAGAGGGCGTCGGTGATCTTGATAGCTCCTGCGTGGCCACGCAGGACTTGGTATGCAGATCTGGTGACTATGTCATCGGCTCCACCTTGGAAGCTACCTTTGAGACGAGACCTTCTTGTTCAGGGTCCGTTCGAACATCCGAATCTGGTTTCACTCCAGCTGACTGCTTGGAGATTGAACGCTTGATTTTATCGAAGCGAGGATTCTCAGATTCTGTTATCGATACTCTTGTTCAGGCCAGAAAGCCTGTAACTAGAAAGATTTACCACAAAATTTGGAAAAAATATATCTGTTGGTGTGAATCTAAAGGATTCCCTTGGGACAAGGTTAAGATTCCTAGGATTCTATCCTTCCTTCAAGAAGGATTGGAAAAAGGATTATCTGCAAGTTCCCTGAAGGGACAGATTTCTGCCTTGTCGGTGTTACTTCACAAAAAACTGGCTGCTGTGCCAGATGTTCAAGCCTTTGTTCAGGCTCTGGTTAGAATTAAGCCTGTTTACAAACCTTTGACTCCTCCTTGGAGTCTCAATTTAGTTCTTTCAGTTCTTCAGGGGGTTCCGTTTGAACCCTTGCATTCCGTTGATATTAAATTATTATCTTGGAAAGTTTTGTTTTTAGTTGCAATTTCTTCTGCCAGAAGAGTTTCAGAATTATCTGCTCTGCAGTGTTCTCCTCCTTATCTGGTGTTCCATGCAGATAAGGTGGTTTTACGTACTAAACCTGGTTTTCTTCCAAAAGTTGTTTCTAACAAAAACATTAACCAGGAGATTATCGTACCTTCTCTGTGTCCGAAACCAGTTTCAAAGAAGGAACGTTTGTTGCACAATTTGGATGTTGTTCGCGCTCTAAAATTCTATTTAGATGCTACAAAGGATTTTAGACAAACATCTTCCTTGTTTGTTGTTTATTCCGGTAAAAGGAGAGGTCAAAAAGCAACTTCTACCTCTTTCTCTTTTTGGATTAAAAGCATCATCAGATTGGCTTACGAGACTGCCGGACGGCAGCCTCCCGAAAGAATCACAGCTCATTCCACTAGGGCTGTGGCTTCCACATGGGCCTTCAAGAACGAGGCTTCTGTTGATCAGATATGTAGGGCAGCGACTTGGTCTTCACTGCACACTTTTACCAAATTTTACAAGTTTGATACTTTTGCTTCTTCTGAGGCTATTTTTGGGAGAAAGGTTTTGCAAGCCGTGGTGCCTTCCGTTTAGGTGACCTGATTTGCTCCCTCCCTTCATCCGTGTCCTAAAGCTTTGGTATTGGTTCCCACAAGTAAGGATGACGCCGTGGACCGGACACACCTATGTTGGAGAAAACAGAATTTATGTTTACCTGATAAATTACTTTCTCCAACGGTGTGTCCGGTCCACGGCCCGCCCTGGTTTTTTAATCAGGTCTGATAATTTATTTTCTTTAACTACAGTCACCACGGTACCATATGGTTTCTCCTATGTAAATATTCCTCCTTAACGTCGGTCGAATGACTGGGGTAGGCGGAGCCTAGGAGGGATCATGTGACCAGCTTTGCTGGGCTCTTTGCCATTTCCTGTTGGGGAAGAGAATATCCCACAAGTAAGGATGACGCCGTGGACCGGACACACCGTTGGAGAAAGTAATTTATCAGGTAAACATAAATTCTGTTTTTTACATAGAGATGTTCAGGAGATATTTTCTAGTCTGCTTTTTACAGCTATACTGCATCACTTTCAAGTGTTTAAACATTTGGGTATTATGACCCTTTAAGTTGCACAAGTTAATTTCTGCCATTTCTGAGAATGAAATCAGTAACTAGAGATTATCTGAATACTAAACAAGCTCGAGTTATTCTATGAGATTTATGACATCAAGCTAGATCAGCTTCATTGTAGGGCTGTGACAGGAATTAATGGACTCTGCACAAATCGAGTTAAAAAAAAAAGAAAATTAAATGATGAATAATACATATTGCAATGATTTCCACAAAGTATAACTCACTGCTTTTAATGTTGTGGGTTTTTTTTTATTACAACAATAAAATGGACTGTATAATATCCCCTTAATTTGCACATGCTGTGCAATTCTATTTGATTAGGTACTCAATTCAATCAAATCTAGTTTTTCATTCTGCAAGAAAAAAAAAAGTTTTCCTAATGATATAATTTACAGATTCCTTTAAAATATATACTTGAAGAAATTGCCCACTGTGCATTCAAAGAACCACTTACAGTGAATGTGAGTATTTTTAAACTTACTTACCTTTCTCTTCAAGAAAGCAGGCGATCCCCCGCCCGCTTCTCACGTTGTACTTACACAGCAATAACGAAACCAGCTTCCTCCAATCACGGCGTGGCTTCACGAGATGGACGCTCGGGGGGGGGGGGGGGGGAGCCATGATCGAGGAAGCCGGTTTCGTCATTGCTGACGTAGTTACAGAGGAGATGCAGGCGGGGGATTGCCGATCCAACTTTAATGAAGAGAAAGGTTAAGTATTTTAAAAAAATACGCTGCAATGTGTAAACTTTCATGAATGAAAGTGCCCTTGTTTTTAATAGTATTTTTAAAAACCGTGCACTAGTTCATGAAAGTTTACATTCACTTTAATATAGTAGCATTGCATAAATGACAAATACATGATACAAAGTCAGTGTGATATCACTTACTTTGACTTTCAAATGAGTAGCAGATCTTTTTTAAAAAAAAAAAAAAATGATGGCAAGTTTCAAAGTACATTCAATTTTCCAATCCCCTGTATCATGCGACAGCCATCGGCCGCAAAGCTCATATATGTATATACTGTGTACTCACGCACGTGTTTGTGTGTGAGATAGATGTGTACTCACGCACGTGTTTGTGTGTGAGATAGATGTGTAATCACACACGTGTTTGTGTGTGAGATAGATGTGTAATCACACACGTGTTTGTGTGTGAGATAGATGTGTAATCACACACGTGTTTGTGTGTGAGATAGATGTGTAATCACACACGTGTTTGTGTGTGAGATAGATGTGTAATCACACACGTGTTTGTGTGTGAGATAGATGTGTAATCACACACGTGTTTGTGTGTGAGATAGATGTGTAATCACACACGTGTTTGTGTGTGAGATAGATATATATAGCAGCACCTAAAATGAAAAAGTAAAACGTGAATAAGGATGTGAAGCATTGTCCTATTTTTACCTTCTGTTTTTCCATTTGAAGTGCTGCGTATATGAACTATAATCTGAATTTGTTGGTGCCTAATGATGCAGAGATCTTCAGTTTTGCACTTTTTAAAAGTACACTTGTGCTGAATGACTCTATTTTTTCACTTATGCACATGCTCAGTGGTAGCTGGTGCCTCAGAAGGTGTGCATATAAAGAATTGTGCATAGTTTGATAAAATATCATGGATGTTTAATTTTGACTTAGTGTCCCTTTTAAGTAACAATCTTTTTAGTTCTTCTGCTATACCATCTTTGCCCAACATGTAGACCATAATCTACCAGTAAGTCTCTAAAGTCTGAGTCTCATTTGTTGTGTTATTTCACTCACCAATTTCCTTGCAAGCAGTGGTGATAATAAGGCTACATGTGTTTGTTCTGGTGACCTCCGGTTCAAAACAAGTGCTTTACATTTGTTCAGTGTAAGAAAATTAGAGCATTCAATGTGCAGTGTGTATTAGGTCAGATTTCCTTATGTACACAAGTAGATCACACACACAAAAAAAAGCTCCTTAGGGCACCCATGTGTTCCATACGCTGTTCTTAACACATTTGTTTCAGGAGGGCATTTTATTAGGAAATGCTGCATATGACATTTAATGTTTTTAAACGGTTATTGTTGATCTTGTCACTTTTGCTGTGGGCAGTTAGGGACAGATATAACTTTAAACTCCACAACTGATTAAACAATCACGGTGTAGATTATTTTAGTGTCTGGGTATTGGACTCCAAAGTCTCTGGGAGCAATAAAACCCCCCCACACACACATGCGCGCACACACACACACACACATATATATATATATACAGGTAGCCCTCAGTTTACGCCGGGGTTAGGTTCCAGAAGGAATGGTTGTAAATCGAAACTGTTGTAAATTGAAACCCAGTTTATAATGTAAGTCAATGGGAAGTGAGGGAGATAGGTGTTACTTATGACAATTTTGAGAGGGGCCTGGAACCTAATGCATTATTTTTAAAGCTTTGAAATGAAGACTTTAAATGCTAGACAGCATTATAAACCTAATAAAATAATCACACAACACAGAATATATAATTAAACTAAGTTAAATGAACAAAAACATTTGCTTAACAGCATTATTAACCTAATAAAATAATCACACAACACAGACTTCACTTGCATTTTTCTGCAAACAGTTCTTTCTATGCATTCCAATCTGGACTGAGATATAGACAGGAAGATCTTGTTCCTTTGAAATCTGCTCGATAGCTCAGGTCTGGTTAAACTGATTAATTTCAGCTTGCTTGGCTTTGCTGCAACACAAGCGGACAGCTCCACCTATTGGCTATTTTAATAAATGCACTGCTTCTCAATGCTTTTCAGTAGCAGTCACATGACTGGAAAAAAAGTTGTTATTCTGAAACTGTGTAAATGGACCCGTTGTGTGTGTGTGTGTATGTGTATATATATATATATATATATATATATATATATATATATATATATATATATATATATATATATATATATATATATATATATATATATATATATATACACAGACACATATACACACCCATACAGACACACATGGACACAATTTTCAGAGTTAAATTATTGGAAAAGCAGGGAAAATAAGTATTAGAAGTAAAATACAAAGTTTTTACTATGCATTTATGGGGAATTACATTTTGAGTTTTGTGACATAAAACATATTGTAATATATTTTTATGTAGTCTTGCAATAAATGAACATTCCCCAAAAAATTATTTTTGTGATTCAGACAGAGAATACAATTTAAAAAAAAGTTTCTAATACTAGAGAAACCTAGGTAGGTGTCTGGAGCACTACATGGCAGGAAATAGTGCTGCCCTCTAGTGCTCTTACTAATGGATAACATTCTTGTAATTTACTTCTATGATAAAATTTGCTTCAATCCTACGACATTCTTTGTTGAAGAGGTACTTGGGTAATTGGTCTGAAGCGCTACATGGCAGGAAATACTGCTGCCATATAGTGCACTAGACGTGCAAGCTCATGAGCTTACGTCACTGCGTTTCAACAAATGAAACCAAGAGAACAAAGAAAATGTGCTAATAGAAGTAAATTAGAAAGTTGTTTAAAATAACATACTCTATATCTGAATCACGAAAGAAAAAAATGTTGCCTTTAACACCATTTGCTGCAATGTTTTTCTATAGACCAACCCCACCCCCCGTTCCCTATTTTGAAGAGCCAGTACTAGAGTAGAAACAGCCGCCCACTTTCATTTTGTTAGGGAAATCCAAAACAATAATGATTTCCCTATCTGATCGTCTCTTCTGAGGCCAATAAGGGACAGATATGTGGCACAGTTAGGTCTGTGAAGTCTTTAGAGTGCACGATGCAAAGGTGTCAAAATAAAATATATTGCACAGTTGTTTACTATGTATAATTAAAGGAATAGTAAAGTCCAAATTAAACTTTCATGATTTAAATAGGGCATGTAATTTTAAACAACTTTCTAATTTACTTTTATCACCAATTTTGCTTTGTTCTCTTGGTATGCTTAGTTGAAAGCTAAACCTAGGTAGGTTCATATGCTAATTTCTAAGCCCTTGAAGCCCGCCTCTTATTTGAATGCATTTGACAATTTTTCACAGCGAGAGAGCGTTAGTTCATGTGTTTCATATAGATAACATTGTGCACATGCACGCAAAGTAAGAGTCGGCACTAATTGCCTAAAATGCAAGTCTGTCAAAAGATCTGAGTCAGTCAGCAGAAGCTTAGATACAAGGTAATTACAGAGGTATGAAGTATATTTCTATAACGGTGTTGGTTATGCAAAACTGGAGAATGGTAAATAAAGGGATTATCTTTCTTTTTAAACAATAAAATTTTTGGTGTTTACTATCCCTTTAAGCATTTTATATTTCAATCTCAAAGTGTTTACAGTCCTTTTTAAATATCGTGTTTTCTACAGATTTTCCATTATTCTATAAAAGGTACCACACTACACACTTAGTTTATAAATACTATTTTACCTGTCCATGTCCGTATTGCTTCCTATAGCCCTATCGCATGGTGAGAAGTCCTGTTTCTTTTTTTGTCTTTTAGTTACTACCTCAAGACTTCCGAAGGCAGCAAACGGTGGCTCATTTTCCTAGAAGGTAAAATCTTGCTTATGAAATGCAGCCAATGAGATTGATGGAGTATGCTGTTTTCTGCAGGGTTGAGAATAATGCATTACAACCTTACTGTACTCATGTTTAGAAGTTGGGCATTTTATTTTTAAAGGGACATTGTACTCAAAAAAAATTGTCATCAATATAAAACAGCATAATTTAAACATGTTGGTGTTTTTATTGCCTGAATAAATCTGAAATAAAATCAGTTTAAATGTATACTAACCTACCAGTATCAGTTGTGCATTTCCTACTAATGTTTGTTTTCATATAAGTACTTCCTACTAATGTTTAATGAGCATTAACAGGAAGTACATAACTGCTAGTTTCAGTTTAAAGGGACATAATAATTTATGTAAAAACAGAAGATATTTTACCTCAAAATGTTTTAGGTCAGCAGAGTAAGTGCTCTTTAAACTAGAGCTACTCTTTCTACGGTTATCTGAATTATAAAAAAAAAAAAGCCAGTGCTGAGTCCACACTTTGCTTTACTGTGATCTTATGGGACATCACTGAAATCTCTTGAGAGTTTGTGGTAAACCTCCTTAAACTGAGGATGGGAATACCATGACTTACACATGCGGGATACACGCTCCCTTGCAAGTCCTGGGATTACCATCCTGATTGGTTGCTTAAATTCCCTTTACAGTTGGATGTGGTTTAGCTAGGATATCTTCCTTTTTTACATGGAGATGTCATTTTATATTATTTAGTTATCTTTTTACAGATAGGCTGCATCACTTTCAAGCGATTCATCATTTGGGTATCATGTCCCTTTACATTTTAAACAGCTGTTTTTATCCAAATATGTTTGAGTACAATGTCCCATTCAGTATGTTCCCTGCTACTGACTAGTCCCTACTGCTGTTTGCTTCTCATCTACGTAATTTCCTCTGTCTTTCTCAAAAGTGCTTTACTCTCATCATTTGTTTGTACGTTATTTTTTGTTTTACATTGTTTGCCACTTTTATAAGTTCATGGTAGCATCACACGGGTGCCGAGCTGTCAGTTGTTGACAATGATTAAACTAGACTTTAAATAAGAGAGGGTAGGAACCAACAACAGGATTTAAATATAATACTGTTAAGGGCTAACAATTTAAACCTAAAAAATAAACTGTTTATTGCTAGAACAAGGCGACTTTAGCACAGTCTTCTTGAAGTCAAGTCCAAAAAAAAAAATGTCAAAATGTTAAACAACTTTCCAATTTACTTTTATCGCCAACTTTGCTTTGTTCTCTTCATATTCTTAGTTGAAAGCTAATTCTAGGAGGTTCATATGCTAATTTCTTAGACATTGAAGACTGCCTCTAATCTAAATGCATTTTGACCACTAGCTGGCATTAGTTCATGTGTTTCATATAGACTGGCTAAAATGCAAGTCTGTCAAAAGAACAGACCTGCATTAGATACAAGGTAATCACAGAGGTAAAAAGTGTATTTCTTTAACAGTGTTGGTTATGCAAAACTGGGGAATGGGTGTTGGTTATGCAAAACGGGGGAATGGGTTATAAAGGGATTATCTTTCTTTTTAAACAACAACAATTCTGGTGTCGACTGTCCCTTTGAGTCTGCATAGAGTCTAGGGCACTTGCTAATATTTCAGTCCGCAGGTCAAATACAGTGTAACAAACTTTCCCGAGCAGTTTTGTTCTTCCATTTGAGGATACTTTACTAACTGCAAACTCTGGTCCCACAAGGGAGACTCTGCTTTGGCAATGATTTGGTTGGAGGGCTAAATCTCTGCCCTCCTATGCTGGGTGTTTTATACCCGTTATGGGCAACTTCCTTACACATGGGGCTGCAGGGCCACTATTACAGAAGCCTTAAAGGACCAATAAACACACAGTAGAATAGCATAATTGAAAAATGCATATAAAAAGACAATGCAAAAGCACTTATCTTGAATTTCAAATGAGTAGTAGATTTTGGCAAATTTTAAATCTGAATCACGTGACCGCCATCAGCCAAACACAAAATGTATCTGTATTTGGTGAAATATTTCACATGCTCCGTAGGAGCTGGTGCCTCAAAGTGTGCATATAAAAAGATTATGCACATTTTAGATAATGGAAGTGAATTGGAAAGTTGTTTTTAAATTGTGTGCTATATCTGGATCATGACAGTTTAATATTGAGTTAAGTGTTCCTTTTAAGGGACACATACATTTCTGACTATCAAACACATAATATATTATAAATATGTTAAATAGCACAGGGCTGTGTTTAGGTAAGGTATATCCGCTGGGCTGCCATTTGTCTGACCTTGCTCTAGACAATACACTCTGCTGTAAGATTCCTGCTCTAAATACAGGTTGCAAAAATAATTTCTAAACCTATAGGGGTTCGTCACAATCCTTTTTATCTTATGTTTTCATTTTTGTTTTCCAAAAAATTACCATTGAAGTTTATTTGGATTTTTGTAGATAAATAAAGTGATAAGATTTTCTAAAAGGTTGTAATCAACCCCATTATCAGAAAAGTAGCGGTTATCAGTGTGTCACAGATGTAGCAGATCTCTTGTGCTTTCAGGGGGCTGGTACTGCATCAGCCGGGAGAACTGTGACCTGCGTTATGACACTATGAGACGACTCATGAGCTCCAAGGGATGGCCAGCAACCAAAACTGGTGAGTATCAGAATCATTCTTCCTGGTAAATGATGATCCTTTATACTTCAGTCTGAAACCTAGCCCTGCACACAGCTCCTCTGTTGTGTGTCATATCTAGAGACATGGCTATTATTAAACCCCAGCCTTACTGTGCAACATTCTGGTACATTGCTCCTCTGCAGGACACTCTGACACTTATGGTTATAGACCTTAACAAAACCCTGAGATATTCATGTTACTGTGCACATCTTGTGATGCTCCCCCAACACTCGCCTTATGTGCGTATACTGAGACATAATCTGGACACTGGTTTATTCCAGAGTTATTCCCGTTTAATGTGTTCACAGTGATCCATTTTACGTGCTGAAGTGTTTATAAATATATTCTTTTAACTTTATTTTGACATTTGCAATAGCTGCTTTTCCTGTTGAACCCTTAAACTAAACTGAAATTTTTAATACTGCATTAATGGCTACAGAAAAGCCATGTGAACAAAAGGAATTACAAGAAATTAACCATTTAGTGTTGGGTGGGAGATAGCGGGAGAACCTAGCCATTTTTTAAAAGGTGTTCCTGGATCAGCTTTAAAAAAATGAACTATAACCTACTGCTTGCCTTAGTATACTGCCCCTTTAATTAGAAGCACAACACATAAAATTAAGTATTTTCTTATATTGGCCAAATTATTAATGCTATGTTTTGCAGAAGAGCCAGCACACTGAACAAAAAGCATATCTTTATAGAATGCCAACTGTTGGCCACAGAACAGATTTGTGTATTTTTTATAGTTCTGATAGTAAATATATAGTACCCAACAATAAATATAATTTTTATTTATTTTTTTCACCCTCAGCTGCTGGGATTTTGTCCACTCAGCCAGAGGAGAATCCTTACTGGTGGAATGCAAACATGGTGTAAGTGTAACTTCTCATTTAGTTTAGTCTCTCTCAGATCTTGATATTTTGTGTAACTTCTGACTTGTCCTCACTTAGGTTCATCCCGTACTGCTCTAGTGATGTGTGGAGTGGAGCTTCATCCAAAGTAGAAAAAGGTGAGGTTTATCATTGATCAGTCATTACTGGAGAGTGTATAGGAGCTCTTCATTACAGTAATGAGTGTAGCGCTCTAAAAAGCCTTCCTGTGTTGCAGAGCTGATTTACCCTCATTGGGTCAGATTACGAGTGGAGCGCTATTTATCGCCCCCATTCAAGCGTTGACTGTGCTAGAAGTAAGCTTTTGGCACGCGTTGGGTTGCATTCGTATTATGAGTTAAAAGTGAACTGTTTTTACTCTTGCGCTAACGCGTGTATAAACACAAACTTACAATGTAGCGCGCGATAACCTATTTCCCCATAGAAGTAAATGGAGCAAAAAAAGTGAGGAAAAACCCTAACACCATACTTGCGCGCAAACCCGATCACATATTCGCAAGTGTGCTAACCTGAAATGACAATGTTAATATTTTACATTCCAGTGTTCTTCACATAGAAGAATATGTTCTATTTATTCATAAACACATATTTCTATGTATATCTGAAGGTACTTTGGTAACATATATATTTACACACACGTGCACACACACGTGCACACACACACACACATATATATATAGTAGAAAAGGACGCACTCACCGGGACTTTGCAAGATATTGTAGTTTAATACAAATACATACAGTAATATATATATATATATATATATATATATATATATATATATATATATATATATATATATATATATATATATATATATATATATATATATATATATATATATATATATATATATATATATATTCATGATTCAAATAGGGCATGTAATTTTAATCCACTTTTCAATTTACTTTTAGCACCAATTGTGCTTTGTTCTCTTGGTATTCTTTGTTGAAAGCTAAATTTAGGAGATTCATATGCTAATTTCTTAGACCTTGAAGGCCGCCTCTGCATTTGACAGTTTTTCACCACGAGAGGGCGTTAGTTCTTGTTTCATATAGATAACATTGAGCTCATGCACGTGAATTTACCGAGGAGTGAGCACTGATTGGCTAAAATGCAAGTCTGTCAAAATAACTGAAATAAGGGGGCAGTCTGCAGAGGCTTAGATACAAGGTAATCACAGGGGTAAAATGTGTATTATTATAACTGTGTTGGTTATGCAAAACTGGGGAATGGGTAATTGAGGGATTATCAATCTTTTAAAACAACAATCATTCTGGTGTTGACTGTCCCTTTAACTGCAAAGGGCTCTATGTATACATATGTATATATGTTTGCAAATACATATATACACAAATAAATTAATAAATATATATATTTTCACATACATCATTAGACATGTATAATTTTTATTGGATGGTGTTGTTATGAGAGTAATTGTACTTTGTAATGTATTTTTGATGTGTTTTGTAACACACTTTTGTTTTGCGAAACAGTTAACCAGAGCTCTGAGGACGCGGTAATCATTTTAGCGTAAATCGCGATTGCACTCAAACGATCGCGTTTACTTTTTAATTTGTAATACAAGAGGAAAACCTGATGCACGTAAAACACCTGTGATAAACTCCTGATTGCTCGCGCGTCACTGATAACGCGCCACTCGTTATCTGGCCCATTATATGGTGTATAGGACTAGAGCATTGTATAACTTTGTTTCCTATTACATTCTGCAAAGCTGGTACTGATGTATCTGAAGTTTAAAGTCTGGGCTAGAGACTGTGTGGCCAACCACCAATTCTATACATGATACCCCAAAAGTTTAGAGCTATAGATGGCACAAGAAATACCCTTTTTATTAAACGTTTGCAAATTGACTTCTCTTCTTTTTTAGGTGAATATGCTTTTATGGGGTCGCTTATTGTGCAGGAGGTGGTGAAGGAGCTTCTTGGGAAAGGTTTGGACACTGCTAAAGTCCTCCTGCTGGCGGGTAGCAGGTGAGCTAAGTGAGGAATTAATGGTGTTACATTTTATGTAAGGGTTTTCTCATAACTAGAGAATTAAAGTTTTTTTATTTTATTTTCTGTCTATTTCTTCAGTGCTGGTGGGACAGGGGTTCTTTTAAATGTGGACCTAGTGGCTGAGCAGCTGGAGGAGTTGGGATACACCGGAATCCAGGTCCGTGGTCTCTCTGACTCTGGCTGGTTCCTGGACAACAAGCAGTATAGGAGGACTGACTGTGCCGACATAGTCACCTGTGCACCCACAGAGGCCATTCAAAGAGGAATCAGGTACAGAAGGGGGGATATTGTGGGGAGTAGAGGCCAGCTGGGATTTATGTTGTAATCAACACGTAGAATATCTGGCTGGCATGAAAGGAGTCAGTATGCAGGTGTTGAGAAGGGAGCTGTTATGATAGATTGGATGCAATGGGCCAGATTTATCAAGCACAAGGAGAATTCTTTTTATGGGTTTTCTTCGACACTCCTTTAGAGAATCGCATCTGTGCGCTCAAATTTATCAAAACGTTGTTGTTCGTTCTTTTTGCTTCTCCAAAGGAGAGCTATAGAGATGTAATGATAAATTTATCCAGTTGGATTAGTGTCTGCACCTTATTTATCATTTAAAATAAGCAACTATTCTCCCATGTAAGTCATATATATAAACCAAAATAAATATTTATACAGCCCTACTAGTTTCTTTAACGCCCCTCTTCAACAAACTGTCATGGATGAAAATAGATTAAAGTTTTCATTGTTTTTGTGCTTCTTTAATATATTATTATTGCTCTTTGTTATATATTTTTGTGCCTTGTAGAGCGCTTTTATTTTTTTTTATTGTAACATTTCTTCTACATCTGGTAGAGAATAGATTTCTAATGCTGTTGTCCACAGTAGTTCTAGAGAACTTTAATGCAGGCACTTGCAGGAGAACTTTCAGTCCTCTATAGAAGATAAGAAATTAAACATTTGTAACTAGGAAAATTAATGAGGAGTACTATAGGAGAGTTTTACACTCGAGCTTGCCCAATTTTAGGCACATTTTTAAATGATAAATAGGGGAATTATTTCTCATGCACATTTTTAAGAGAATACCAATGATACATCTTGCCCAATATAGTGGAAGAATGGAGAAATAGATATAGTTCAAGAGGTTGAGGACAACAAGATATGAAAGGGAAATTTGAGTAGAAGAAGTTGGTTGTCAATTAAAAGGAGACAAACAAGTTAAGTATCGTCAAGGAAGCTTATGAAAATACAGCACCAAATGAGGTTAAGTGGCTAGGGACAAACAAAGATCACTCAGCTCAAAATAGGGAATAATAAGAATTGATTCTGAATTGAAGCCGATTTGTTATTGGGCCCAAGGAAATAAGCATGACTGTCACATTTTTCTCTCCCACTAGGTACTGGAATGGGGCGGTTCCAGAACGGTGTAAACAGCAGTTTAAAGAAGGAGAGGAATGGAACTGTTTCTTTGGGTATAAAATCTACCCAACGCTGAGAAGTAAGTAAAGAACAAAATCAGGGAGGTTACCAGTGTAGATAGAACATCTGCGGATAATCCAGCCCCTGGCCAGATAGAATGTGGTACTACACAGAAATGTCCAGCCATAACCTAGCACATTTAATCACTCTTTAACCTTCTGGGGTCCAGAAAAGAACAAGTGCATGACTGAGAATACAGTATATGTGACTATACTGTTACCAGGACATTTTCATTTTTCTGGAATTTTGTGTTTGCTATTTCAGTAATTGTAATTCTCCATAAGATATTTCATTATGTGCAGTAAAAAATACATATCAATGTACTCAGCTCATTTATTTAGCATATTTTCCTGTAATTTAACTCTCAATTGTCACTATTCCACTATCTATTGAGAGACTAGAGAACATATTGCAGAATAGAACTTACTCAGCAATATACTACACAGTGATTGTATGATTAGTACAGGTGCCCTGATGTCCCTTAAATTGAATTTTCTATTGTTACGTTGTCATCAATATCTGCATTTACTGTGTAAATTGTCATTTAAAGGAACATATTGTTCTTTGGAGCACAGAATTCATACATTTCTGTTGTATACTTATAGTGCGCCTAAAAGAAACCCGTTACATTGTAAATAAGAACGTATCTTTTTTTTTTAAAACCAGTTCTTGTTTAGTTAAACATACTAAAATACATTATTTGCTTATTTTGCATAACATTCTTCCTCTGCAAATTGTGGTTTTCTACTAACTGACTGCCTTGGAACAGCAGTGCACCGCGGGTCCCGAGAGGCACTTTTACTGTGGTGGTAACCCCTTTGCTGGAGTACACACAGTAGAGTTCATAGTTGTAAATTGAAATGCTCTAACGGATTACAGCATGTAATATTTATACTATTATGATCCTTTAAGTGCTTATGTATGATACAAAGATTGAGATGTACTTTGCTGTAGAACTTCTTTACAGATGGGATGCTTGATTCTTGGAATAAACTTTCATTGCAGATGCTAAGGACAAGCGCTGTAAATAAATATAAAAAAAACACAATTTTAAAGAGGGAGACTATATGCAAATGCTCTGTACCTCCATTTAATACACAGTGGAGCCGAAATGTAATTTTTACAACCCATGAAGATGTTAGGTTATTTAAAACGATCAGTGTTTTTGTTTTTTAATAAATAACATGTACATGTGCTAATTGTAATGATAGCTGACAGACTCCGTATTTTGTATAGGTGTGTGTGATATAAATTTGTGGTTCAACACATGTGCAAAGTCCGTGTGTGTAGTTAGGCAAATGGATATAAATATGTCCAACGTATTCTGTATAGTCAGATAAAAGAGGTATAACACATTGCTCAGTATACACAGCAGAGAAGGGTAGGAATAAATGGACAGCGATATCAAAACCACTCCAAGGAAGGCTATTACGGCAATTCTCCGCACGGTAAGTGGGTATACAGCCACCATCCACTTCACACAGTCAGAGGACGTATTGCTCACCTCTATGGTGTAGACATCAGCTCCGTGGCAATACACCTTTCCACGAGGTCTGAGCGTTCTCTCCTCCTCGGCGTCTCCGGCCAGCATGTACCTTCTCAGCACTTCCGGGTGACGTCAGACGCTGTCCCTTCCAATTCGCTTGCGTAGTACTCCAAATGCTGTGTATACAACCTCTATTGACCGGACAAAAATCCAAAGCTGGGAATAATCTTGTTCCTTCACAGGATAGGAGGGCTCCTCTCCCTCCCAAAGTAGTAGAAAAAACGATCCAAAGAACAAAGGGGTGTATATTAAAAAGTCAATTCTTTATTGTAAGATTAAAAAGTATGGGCATTAAAATAGGGGTAAAGGAAGAAAAGAGCAGGTCTTACGCGTTTCGGCAAGATTCAGCCGTACTCATAGACCATACATGCTCACAGGTGATACAAACTTATATACCTTACAAAGATTACCCATTGGTTAAAACATCACACACCTCCTAAACACCCTTTTAGAAGGGATAATATCACAAACATTATATACATATATGTAGAAAATTGGTGATCTAACACCAATACTCAATGGCTTTGTATATGTTAATGAATAATTGAAATAAAATAAAATAAAGAAAAATACCTAATTCAATGTAAATATGTGCAAGTATATATACAACAAATGAAAAACAAAACAAAGCAAAATATGTACAGACCAAGAAATAATAAAATAGAAGAAGCCTATAGGTATAGATCTAATCAGATGATCACACTAATGGATGGCAAATATATATATTGGATGTATATTGAATATATAATTGTATATATTAAAATTGATAATTCAGTCAATAATAATAGATTATCTGAATAAATACTAAACATATACATGATAATTATAACTTAATATACATAATAATGAATATACATAGCTAAATATACAATTCATTCAATATAATTACCAAATATATTTTTATAGAGATAATAGGTTCAGTGGTATACATATAGATTAATTCTCCCAAAAGTTAATAAGGTCATTCTCTGAATTAAAGCCATCAGGTTTTAATGTGCACAGTTTATGGATCCAATAAACCTCCTGGCGTGCCAGGGTGGACCATTTATCACCACCTCTAGGATTATTCTTAATGATTTCTATGGCATTCCATTTAAAACTGCACACATTTCCATGATGAATATCTATAAAATGACTTGCTAGATCAGAGCAATGTTGTTCATTTCTAATGTATCCCAAATGTTCACGGATGCGAGTACGAATATCACAGGAGGTCATACCCACGTACTGGAGTTTATGTTCCGTGCAGCAGATGAGATACACTATATATGAAGAAGAGCAATTGATGCATCCCCTAGTATCAAACATCTGGTTAGTAACATAGGAACTAAAAGAACTACCTATCTTAATATGTTCACAGGCTTTACAATTCTTTCCACATTTATAAGTTCCATTATGTCTAAGCCAAGAGCTTTGACTATCAGGTTTACGCAACTGGCTAGGTGAGATCAAATTACCCAATGTAAGCCCCCTTTTGTATGTAAACCTACATCCTCCTTTGACCACATCCTTAAGAGCGTCATCTCCATATAACATAGGTAAATATTTTTTAACTATGTTACAAATTATATAGTATTGGTTAGAATACCTTGTAATAAAATTAGGTTTGTTGTCGAATTTGGT
Source organism: Bombina bombina (assembly GCF_027579735.1). NCBI lineage: Eukaryota > Metazoa > Chordata > Amphibia > Anura > Bombinatoridae > Bombina > Bombina bombina. Next base: position 94,793 of record NW_026512723.1, read on the forward strand.
CTTTCTATCACTGGACTTATCAACTACTGAGAGTAAACTACTTCTATCACATTGTGTTGCATAATCATGAGCCTGTTTGATAACTTTCTTACAATAACCCCTCTTACGGAGTCTAGTGCCTAGATTGTTACACTCAGAATTGAATACTTGTTCATTTGAACAAATTCTTCGATTTCTCAGGAACTGTCCCTTCGCTATACCCTGAAACACATGTCTTGGATGGGAGCTGGAAGAATGTAGGATTGAATTTCCAGCTATTGGTTTACGAAACAATTGAGTTTCAACTTTATCAGAGTTCCCATCAATGACCAACTCCACATCCAAGAAATGTATTTTATGCTTTTGCCATTCATAGGTAAACTTAATCTCAGGGATGCAAGAGTTAAGATACCCAACAAATCTCTGAGCCTCAGAGGAATTGAATTTAGTAAGAAATATAAGATCGTCTATAAATCTTTTGTAGCAAACAATTCCCCCAGATGAGTCGACATTAGGTCCAAAGAGGTATTTATACTCAAACCAGCCCATAAATAAATTGGCATATGAGGGGGCGAATTTCGCCCCCATGGCTGTACCTCTCAATTGGACGTAATACGATCCCTCAAACTGGAAGTAATTGCGCTCCAAAAGAAAACGGATAGATCTAATAATGAAGTCTTTAGCCTCATTTGAATAGTTAGTAAGCCGATTAAGAAAAAAGGCCACAGCTTCCAGGCCCAGGGTGTGTGGTATAGAGGTGTATAAAGCTACCACATCCACTGTTAACCAACTCATATTTTCCACCACCTGCACATCCTCAATAACATTTAACAAGTGTGTAGTGTCTCTCAAAAAGCTGGGAAGAGAAGAAACCAAGGGTTGCAAAATGCTGTCAATCCACTCTGACAGATGTTCAAAAGTGAGCCAACACAATGTGATAGAAGTAGTTTACTCTCAGTAGTTGATAAGTCCAGTGATAGAAAGACCAAATTCGACAACAAACCTAATTTTATTACAAGGTATTCTAACCAATACTATCAAATTTGTAACATAGTTAAAAAATATTTACCTATGTTATATGGAGATGACGCTCTTAAGGATGTGGTCAAAGGAGGATGTAGGGACAGCGTCTGACGTCACCCGGAAGTGCTGAGAAGGTACATGCTGGCCGGAGACGCCGAGGAGGAGAGAACGCTCAGACCTCGTGGAAAGGTGTATTGCCACGGAGCTGATGTCTACACCATAGAGGTGAGCAATACGTCCTCTGACTGTGTGAAGTGGATGGTGGCTGTATACCCACTTACCGTGCGGAGAATTGCCGTAATAGCCTTCCTTGGAGTGGTGAGTCAGGACTGGTTTTGATATCGCTGTCCATTTATTCCTACCCTTCTCTGCTGTGTATACTGAGCAATGTGTTATACCTCTTTTATCTGACTATACAGAATACGTTGGACATATTTATATCCATTTGCCTAACTACACACACGGACTTTGCACATGTGTTTTTCCTATATTATCTCTTCATCCATGTGTTGTAAGTGAAGCAAATTGTCGCTGGTGAACGTTATATTGATTTCTTATAAATTTTTTATAAATTTCCTTAAATATGGATGCATCAGGGGATTTATCACAAAATCGTTATTTTTCTTTGGCTGCTGTTGATGACCAAGATCTAGTGGGACTTGAATTGGAAGATTTCTTTTCATTGGATTGTACCAACACTAAATTAAGTGATTTGTTTCACTCTTTGGAACTGTTACGTTTAAAGGAATTGAGACTTAAACTTGACACCTGGATTATGAACAAATATGTCTCTTTAAACATGATACCGAGGGGCCTAAGGGTTAAAAAATTCCCCACTTTCGAGGTCCATGACCAGGACTTTATTAAGGAATGGAATAGTATATTATCTGAGTGCTCTATTAGGCTTATGATGATGTTGGTTAAATTTAAATCTGATCAATTAGCCACTGTTAGGAATGAAATAACACAGTTACAAGAGTTGAATGGTCACCAATCTGAAGTGGGATATGGTGAATATGATAAAATGTTGCAGGAGGTGATTGAAACTAGCAAAAATGATATCATACAGGCCAAACATGTGAAATTCTTACGTGATCAAAAGGACTATTCCACAGGGAATGTCTTTTTGTGGTATAAAATTCACAGACGTAGAGCACTACCATACAATCAGAAAGATAATCAGGTATTGGATACTGAAAACAGTGAAGGTAATAGGGGTTACAAACGCAGGAGATGGAGAAAAAAGAATAGGAACCAGAAAAAAGTGTCCTTTAATGGAAATGTGAGCACAGATGATGATTCTCTGTCTAATTTTTCTACCTCTTATGAGGAAGGGTCAAATTCAGAATGTGAACCAGATCTTAACTATAACATTGAGAATAGACAACAGGAGGATAATGATCCTGTACAAGCAGACAGTAGTAATACAATCACTACACATACGGAGACCATTAAACCTATTAATTCCACTGGTACCATACCCAAAGCTGTAAGCACTAATAATAAAAACAGTGCAAAAAAGAGTACACAGATTAAACAAGCTTTGAATACTAACTCTGACATTGTACAGGTCACTGCCCCTAAAAATAGCAAGGGGGTACCCCCTCTGGGTCAGGTTTTTCGGTCGGCCCTAAAAACAAGGGGTGGGGGAGGGACAGAGAACACAGGGAACCAGAGAGGAATGAACAGGTATGCCCTGAGAGAGCTCACCAGGAAGTAAATGACAATTTGGTTATTAATGTTTCTTCACATACCCTAACTGAATCTGAACTTAAAGTACTTAATAAGGGTTTGGGCTTTTGCCCTACTAAAAAATTTGATATGTTTCAAACTATTCTTGACCTAAATAGGTTTATACGTAATCTTACTCTTCGTAGACACTTTAATGGTATTGAAGGAGTAAACAATCCCACATATGTTGATAATAGTGGCACCAACAATATTGGCTCTCTTTTTCAATTTAGAGACATGTGCGATTTAGCTTCTCTCCAGGAATTGGAGTGTGAGCAAGCTATGGATACCGTATCGCTATGTTCTCCTAGATTTAAAAATAGATCCAAATTCTACCCAGTTCAATCTAGAGGTAGAATACTTGAAAGTTTCCATAAGAGAGTCCTTGAGGACCTAAAAAAGCTGGATGAAACGTCCAGCGAACAATACTCAAATCTTACTAGAAAGGAAAAAGAGGCAGTAACATCATTGCAGAATAATTTGTCAATTGTGGTGAAAAACTCTGATAAGGGGGGGAACATCGTTGTAATGGATAGACAGATGTATATATCTGAAGCTGAACGACAGCTGAATGATCTATCCTCCTATAGAAGATTAAGTAGAAACCCTACTCTGTGTTTTCAAAAACAGTTAAGAGATTTATTAGATGATGGCCTTCACCTTGGTATTATTGACAAGGACACATTTGAGTTCCTATTCATTACCGACCCCATCATTCCTATTTTCCACCACCTGCCCAAGACCCATAAGAGTGTAGTTAACATAAAGGGAAGACCAATAGTTGCAGCAATTGGCTCACTTTTTGAACATCTGTCAGAGTGGATTGACAGCATTTTGCAACCCTTGGTTTCTTCTCTTCCCAGCTTTTTGAGAGACACTACACACTTGTTAAATGTTATTGAGGATGTGCAGGTGGTGGAAAATATGAGTTGGTTAACAGTGGATGTGGTAGCTTTATACACCTCTATACCACACACCCTGGGCCTGGAAGCTGTGGCCTTTTTTCTTAATCGGCTTACTAACTATTCAAATGAGGCTAAAGACTTCATTATTAGATCTATCCGTTTTCTTTTGGAGCGCAATTACTTCCAGTTTGAGGGATCGTATTACGTCCAATTGAGAGGTACAGCCATGGGGGCGAAATTCGCCCCCTCATATGCCAATTTATTTATGGGCTGGTTTGAGTATAAATACCTCTTTGGACCTAATGTCGACTCATCTGGGGGAATTGTTTGCTACAAAAGATTTATAGACGATCTTATATTTCTTACTAAATTCAATTCCTCTGAGGCTCAGAGATTTGTTGGGTATCTTAACTCTTGCATCCCTGAGATTAAGTTTACCTATGAATGGCAAAAGCATAAAATACATTTCTTGGATGTGGAGTTGGTCATTGATGGGAACTCTGATAAAGTTGAAACTCAATTGTTTCGTAAACCAATAGCTGGAAATTCAATCCTACATTCTTCCAGCTCCCATCCAAGACATGTGTTTCAGGGTATAGCGAAGGGACAGTTCCTGAGAAATCGAAGAATTTGTTCAAATGAACAAGTATTCAATTCTGAGTGTAACAATCTAGGCACTAGACTCCGTAAGAGGGGTTATTGTAAGAAAGTTATCAAACAGGCTCATGATTATGCAACACAATGTGATAGAAGTAGTTTACTCTCAGTAGTTGATAAGTCCAGTGATAGAAAGACCAAATTCGACAACAAACCTAATTTTATTACAAGGTATTCTAACCAATACTATCAAATTTGTAACATAGTTAAAAAATATTTACCTATGTTATATGGAGATGACGCTCTTAAGGATGTGGTCAAAGGAGGATGTAGGTTTACATACAAAAGGGGGCTTACATTGAGTAATTTGATCTCACCTAGCCAGTTGCGTAAACCTGATAGTCAAAGCTCTTGGCTTAGACATAATGGAACTTATAAATGTGGAAAGAATTGTAAAGCCTGTGAACATATTAAGATAGGTAGTTCTTTTAGTTCCTATGTTACTAACCAGATGTTTGATACTAGGGGATGCATCAATTGCTCTTCTTCATATATAGTGTATCTCATCTGCTGCACGGAACATAAACTCCAGTACGTGGGTATGACCTCCCGTGATATTCGTACTCGCATCCGTGAACATTTGGGATACATTAGAAATGAACAACATTGCTCTGATCTAGCAAGTCATTTTATAGATATTCATCATGGAAATGTGTGCAGTTTTAAATGGAATGCCATAGAAATCATTAAGAATAATCCTAGAGGTGGTGATAAATGGTCCACCCTGGCACGCCAGGAGGTTTATTGGATCCATAAACTGTGCACATTAAAACCTGATGGCTTTAATTCAGAGAATGACCTTATTAACTTTTGGGAGAATTAATCTATATGTATACCACTGAACCTATTATCTCTATAAAAATATATTTGGTAATTATATTGAATGAATTGTATATTTAGCTATGTATATTCATTATTATGTATATTAAGTTATAATTATCATGTATATGTTTAGTATTTATTCAGATAATCTATTATTATTGACTGAATTATCAATTTTAATATATACAATTATATATTCAATATACATCCAATATATATATTTGCCATCCATTAGTGTGATCATCTGATTAGATCTATACCTATAGGCTTCTTCTATTTTATTATTTCTTGGTCTGTACATATTTTGCTTTATTTTGCTTTGTTTTGTTTTTCATTTGTTGTATATATACTTGCACATATTTACATTGAATTAGGTATTTTTCTTTATTTTATTTTATTTCAATTATTCATTAACATATACAAAGCCATTGAGTATTGGTGTTAGATCACCAATTTTCTACATATATGTATATAATGTTTGTGATATTATCCCTTCTAAAAGGGTGTTTAGGAGGTGTGTGATGTTTTAACCAATGGGTAATCTTTGTAAGGTATATAAGTTTGTATCACCTGTGAGCATGTATGGTCTATGAGTACGGCTGAATCTTGCCGAAACGCGTAAGACCTGCTCTTTTCTTCCTTTACCCCTATTTTGATGCCCATACTTTTTAATCTTACAATAAAGAATTGACTTTTTAATATATACCCCTTTGTTCTTTGGATCGTTTTTTCTATAAATTTGTGGTTCCTCAGGTCCGGTGTTTGTGGTTCAGTGGCTGTTTGATGAAGCCCAGCTAACCGTGGATAATGTCCATCTGAGTGGTCAGCCTGTGCAGGAGAGTCAGTGGCTTTACATTCAAAACTTGGGCCGCGAGTTAAGGAGCACTTTGAAAGATGTGGGGTGAGTATGCTGTTATCCTGTCTGAGTTATTACTCTGTGAGTCTGGATCACACTAAGTTCACGCATTTTGTCTTCACAGGGCATGCTTTGCGGCTGCTTGTCTATCTCATGAAGTCATCACACGCAGGTAAGTTAGTCATCTTGTCATTGCCAATGTCATTACTGTATTTAGTCCCTCTAAAATGAACTCTTTCGCCTCACCCCCTCTCACCTATCGCCCAACATAGTGTTGCTTCATGTCACTCTGTTATTATTTCACCCACACGCCTTTCCAGTCACAGGTTTAAAGGGACATATAACTTTCGTGATTCAGATATAACATTTTATTATTATTATTATTATCATCATCAGGTATTTGTAGAGCGCCAACAGGTTCTGCAGCGCTATAAACATGGGTGGTATATAAAACGATTACAGGGATCAAATGGGTAGAGGGTCCTGCCAAGAGTTGCACTGTTGTAGTCGGCTCTTATGAAGGTGAACTACAAACAGCTGGGTTCATAGGCTTACATGCTATGGGGTTTTAGGGGATAGCAGTGGAGATAGGAAGGTTAGTGTAGGCTGTGAATAGTAGAGTCTTCAGGGAGCACTTGAAGCTTTAAAAACTAGGGAATACTTTTTTTTTTTACCACTTGGCTCCTTTTAGATGAGTGCATATTGAGGTATGCTCCAGAATGTACATATAACTTGAGCACTCTATGGCAGCAATGTTAAACATTTAGTGCTCAAAACCTGTGCACGCTCCTTAGCCTACCTCAATTTGCTCCCCTAGAAAAGAGCCATTTTTGATCAAGCACCAAGAGAAGAAATACAATTTAAAATAAGTAATTTGATTTCTCCAACATTGGTGTGTCCGGTCCACAGCGTCATCCTTACTTGTGGGAATATCTCTTCCCCAACAGGAAATGGCAAAGAGTCCCAGCAAAGCTGGCCATATAGTCCCTCCTAGGCTCCGCCCACCCCAGTCATTCTGTTTGCCGTTGCACAGGCAACATCTCCACGGAGATGGTTAAGAGTTTGTGGTGTTTAGTTGTAGTTTTTTATTCTACTATCAAGAGTTTGTTATTTTAAAATAGTGCTGGTATGTACTATTTACTCTGAAACAGAAAAGGATGAAGAATTCTGTTTGTGAGAGGAAGATGATTTTAGCAGACAGTAACTAAAATCGATTGCTGTTTCCACATAGGACTGTTGAGATGAAGTAACTTCAGTTGGGGGAAACAGTTAGCAGACTTTTCTGCTTAAGGTATGACTAGCCATATTTCTAACAAGACTGTGTAATGCTGGAAGGCTGTCATTTCCCCTCATGGGGACCGGTAAGCCATTTTCTTAGTCTCAAACAGAATAAAGGGCTTAATATGGGCTATAAAACTGGTAGACACTTTTATGGGCTAAATCGATTGCTTTATTTGGACATTTTATACATGTTTATGCTGATAATTCACACTTATAAACTTGGGGAACGTTTTTTAACGTCAGGCACTATGTTAGACACCTTTTCCAGTCAGGAAGGGCCTTCCCAGTTGTAGGCTGAGCCTCATTTTCGCGCCATTACTGCGCAGTTGTTTTTGAGAGCAAGACATGCAGATGCATGTGTGAGGACCTGAAAGTAGTTGGAAAAGTTCCTAAAAGGCGTCATTTGGTATCGTATTCCCCTCTGGGCTTGGTAAAGTCACAGCAAAGGCTGTAGCTGGGACTGTATAGGGGTTAAATCTGTAAGCGGCTCCGGTTTCGTTATTCTAAGGGTTAAAGCTCTGAAAATTGGTGTGCAATACTTTTAATGCTTTAAGACACTGTGGTGAAATTTTGGTAAATTTTGAACAATTCCTTCATATTTTTTCACATATTCAGTAATAAAGTGTGCTCTGTTTAAAATTTAAAGAGACAGTAACGGTTTTGTTTTAAAACTGTTTTTGTGCTTTATTGACAAGTTTTAAGCCTGTTTAACATGTCTGTGCCTTCAGATAAGCTATGTTCTATATGTATGAAAGCCAATGTGTCTCCCCCTTCAAAATTGTGTGATAATTGTGCCATAGCGTCCAAACAAAGTAAGGACAGTACTGCCACAGATAATGAAATTGCCCAAGATAATTCCTCAGATGAAGGGAGTAGACATGGTTCTACATCATCTCCTTCTGTGTCTACGCCAGTTTTGCCCACGCAGGAGGCCCCTAGTACTTCTAGCGCGCCAATGCTTATTACTATGCAACAATTGACGGCTGTAATGGATAACTCCATAGCAAATATTTTATCCAAAATGCCTGCATATCAGAGAAAGCGCAATTGCTCTGTTTTAAACACTGAAGAGCAGGAGGGCGCTGATGATAATTGTTCTGTCATACCCTCACACCAATCTGAAGGGGCCATGAGGGAGGTTTTGTCAGATGGGGAAATTTCAGATTCAGGAAAAATTTCCCAACAGGCTGAACCTGATGTTGTGACTTTTAAATTTAAGTTAGAACATCTCCGCGCACTGCTTAAGGAGGTGTTATCTACTCTGGATGATTGTGACAACTTGGTCATTCCAGAAAAATTATGCAAGATGGACAAGTTCCTAGAGGTTCCGGTGCACCCCGACGCTTTTCCTATACCCAAGCGGGTGGCGGACATAGTGAATAAGGAGTGGGAGAAGCCCGGCATACCTTTTGTCCCCCCTCCTATATTTAAGAAATTATTTCCTATGGTCGACCCCAGAAAGGACTTATGGCAGACAGTCCCTAAGGTCGAGGGGGCAGTTTCTACTCTAAACAAGCGCACTACTATTCCTATCGAGGATAGTTGTGCTTTCACAGATCCTATGGATAAAAAATTGGAAGGTTTGCTTAAAAAGATTTTTGTACAGCAAGGTTACCTTCTACAACCCATTTCGTGCATTGTTCCTGTCACTACAGCAGCGTGGTTCTGGTTCAAGGAACTAGAAAAGTCGCTCAGTAGAGAGACTCCATATGAGGAGGTTATGGACAGAGTTCACGCACTTAAGTTGGCTAACTCTTTTATTTTAGATGCTGCTTTGCAATTAGCTAGATTAGCGGCGAAAAATTCAGGGTTTGCAATTGTGGCGCGCAGAGCACTTTGGCTAAAGTCTTGGTCAGTGGATGTATCATCCAAGACAAAATTGCTTAACATCCCCTTCAAGGGTAAAACTCTCTTTGGAAGAATTGAAAGAGATTATCTCAGACATCACTGGGGGAAAGGGTCACGCCCTCCCACAAGATAGGCCTTTCAAGGCCAAGAATAAGTCTAATTTTCGTTCCTTTCGTAATTTCAGGAACGGACCGGGCTCTAATTCTGCATCCTCTAAGCAAGAGGGTAATACCTCACAGTCCAAACCAGCCTGGAAACCGATGCAAGGCTGGAACAAGGGTAAGCAGGCCAAGAAGCCTGCCGCTGCTAACAAAACAGCATGAAGGAGTAGCCCCCGATCCGGGACCGGATCTAGTGGGGGGCAGACTCTCTCTCTTTGCTCAGGCTTGGGCAAGAGATGTTCAGGATCCCTGGACGCTAGAAATAGTTTCTCAGGGTTATCTTCTGGAATTCAAGGAACTACCCCCAAGGGGAAGGTTCCACATGTCTCACTTATCCTCAAACCAAATAAAGAGACAGGCGTTCTTACATTGTGTAGAAGACCTGTTAAAGATGGGAGTGATACACCCCGTTCCAATGACGGAACAAGGAATGGGATTTTACTCAAATCTGTTCGAAGTTCCCAAAAAAGAGGGAACCTTCAGACCAATTCTGGATTTAAAGATCCTAAACAAATTTCTCAGGGTACCATCGTTCAAAATGGAAACCATTCGAACGATTCTACCCACTATCCAGGAAGGTCAATTTATGACTACCGTGGATCTAAAGGATGCGTACCTACATATTCCTATCCACAAAGAACATCATCAGTTCCTAAGGTTCGCCTTTCTGGACAAACATTACCAGTTTGTGGCCCTCCCATTCGGATTAGCCACTGCTCCAAGGATTTTCACAAAGGTACTCGGGTCCCTTCTAGCGGTTCTAAGACCGAGGGGCATTGCAGTAGTACCATACTTGGACGACATTCTAATACAAGCGTCGTCCCTTTCAAAATCAAAGGCTCATACAGACATCGTTCTGGCCTTTCTCAGATCTCACGGATGGAAGGTGAACATAGAAAAAAGTTCTCTGTCTCCGTCAACCAGAGTTCCCTTCTTGGGAACAATAATAGATTCCTTAGAAATGATGATCTTTCTGACAGATGTCAGAAAGTAAAAACTTCTAAGCGCTTGTCAAGTTCTTCATTCTGTTCCACGTCCTTCCATAGCTCAGTGCATGGAAGTAGTAGGGTTGATGGTTGCGGCAATGGACATAGTTCCTTTTGCGCAAATTCATCTAAGACCATTACAACTGTGCATGCTGAAACAGTGGAATGGGGATTATACAGACTTGTCTCCAGTGATTCAAGTAGATCAGAAGACCAGAGACTCACTCCGTTGGTGGCTAACCCAGGATCACCTATCCCAGGGAATGAGCTTCCGCAGTCCAGAGTGGGTCATCGTCACGACCGACGCCAGCCTAGTGGGCTGGGGCGCGGTCTGGGAATCCCTGAAAGCTCAGGGACTGTGGTCTCGGGAAGAGTCTCTTCTCCCGATAAACATTCTGGAACTAAGAGTGATATTCAATGCTCTCAAGGCTTCGCCTCAGCTAGCAAAGGCCAGATTCATAAGATTCCAATCAGACAACATGACGACTGTTGCGTATCTCAATCATCAGGGGGGAACAAGGAGTTCCCTGGCGATGAAAGAAGTGACCAAAATAATACAATGGGCGGAGAATCACTCCTGCCACCTATCTGCGATCCACATTCCAGGTGTGGAAAACTGGGAAGCGGATTATTTGAGTCGTCAGACATTCCATCCGGCGGAGTGGGAACTCCACCCGGAGATCTTTGCCCAGTTGACGCAACTATGGGGCATTCCAGACATGGATCTGATGGCGTCTCGTCAGAACTTCAAAGTTCCTTGCTACGGGTCCAGATCCAGGGATCCCAAGGCGACTCTAGTGGATGCACTAGTAGCGCCTTGGACCTTCAACCTAGCTTACGTGTTTCCACCGTTTCCTCTCATTCCCAGGCTGGTAGCCAGGATCAAACAGGAGAGGGCCTCAGTGATCTTGATAGCCCCTGCGTGGCCACGCAGGACTTGGTATGCAGACCTGGTGAATATGTCATCGGTTCCACCATGGAAGCTACCTTTGAGACAGGACCTTCTTGTTCAGGGTCCATTCGAACATCCAAATCTGGTTTCCCTCCAGCTGACGGCTTGGAGATTGAACGCTTGATTCTATCAAAGCGTGGGTTTTCAGATTCTGTGATTGATACTCTGGTTCAGGCCAGAAAACCGGTAACTAGAAAGATTTACCATAAGATATGGAAGAGATATATCTGCTGGTGTGAATCCAAGGGATTACCTTGGAATAAGATTAAAATTCCTAAGATTCTTTCCTTTCTGCAAGAAGGTTTGGATAAAGGATTATCTGCGAGTTCTCTAAAGGGACAGATTTCTGCTTTATCTGTCTTACTACACAAACGACTGGCAGCTATGCCAGATGTTCAAACATTTGTTCAGGCTCTGGTTAGGATCAAGCCTGTTTACAGACCTTTGACTCCTCCCTGGAGTTTAAATTTAGTTCTTTCAGTTCTTCAAGGGGTTCCGTTTGAACCTCTACATTCCATAGATATTAAGTTGTTATCTTGGAAAGTTTTGTTTTTGGTTGCGATTTCTTCTGCTAGAAGAGTTTCAGAGTTATCTGCTCTGCAGTGTGCTCCGCCCTATCTGGTGTTCCATGCAGATAAGGTGGTTTTGCGTACTAAGCCTGGTTTTCTTCCAAAGGTTGTTTCTAACAAAAATATTAACCAGGAGATAGTTGTACCTTCTTTGTGTCCGAATCCAGTTTCAAAGAAGGAACGTTTGTTACACAATTTGGACGTAGTCCGTGCTCTAAAATTCTATTTAGAAGCTACAAAAGATTTCAGACAAACATCTTCTCTGTTTGTGGTCTATTCTGGTAAAAGGAGAGGTCAAAAAACGACTTCTACCTCTCTTTCTTTTTGGCTTAAAAGCATCATCCGATTGGCTTACGAGACTGCCAGACGGCAGCCTCCTGAAAGAATCACAGCTCACTCCACTAGGGCTGTGGCTTCCACATGGGCCTTCAAGAACAAGGCTTCTGTTGATCAGATATGTAAGGCAGCGACTTGGTCTTCACTGCACACTTTTGCCAAATTTTACAAATTTGATACTTTTGCTTCTTCGGAGGCTATTTTTGGGAGAAAGGTTTTGCAAGCCGTGGTGCCTTCCGTTTAGGTGACCTGATTTGCTCCCTCCCTTCATCCGTGTCCTAAAGCTTTGGTATTGGTTCCCACAAGTAAGGATGACGCCGTGGACCGGACACACCAATGTTGGAGAAAACAGAATTTATGCTTACCTGATAAATTACTTTCTCCAACGTTGTGTCCGGTCCACGGCCCGCCCTGGTTTTTTAATCAGGTCTGATGAATTATTTTCTCTAACTACAGTCACCACAGTACCATATGGTTTCTCCTATATTTTTCCTCCTGTCCGTCGGTCGAATGACTGGGGTGGGCGGAGCCTAGGAGGGACTATATGGCCAGCTTTGCTGGGACTCTTTGCCATTTCCTGTTGGGGAAGAGATATTCCCACAAGTAAGGATGACGCCGTGGACCGGACACACCGTTGGAGAAAGTAATTTATCAGGTAAGCATAAATTCTGTTTGTTTTTTTTTCTTCATTGTACGCTCTATCCTAATCATGAAACTTTAATTTTGAAAAATGCATCCCTTAAAATTTAAAGGCACATTTTAAAGTAACTATCATGTTTTGTGAATTAAATAGAATACATTGGAACAAGTAATTGGGGTTTTTAGCCATTTGTTAACTATATTAATAAATAGCAAAATAAAAAAGTTGTAAATACTGTTCACACGTAAACATTTTTGAGTTGTCAATTTCATTAGATTGTAGCCAGTAAAGTGTGTGGGTTATAGCACTGTCTTGAATGAATAGCTAAACTTCTAGTGCGAGAACCTGTTTCTGCCTAGCTCAGTTTTATTACTTTTTATCGGCTAGATTACGAGTTTTGCGGTAAGAGCTGCTCGGTAATAACTTGCAAGCTATTGCACCGCTAACTTCCCTACAGCGCTGGTATTACAGGTTTATAAAAACCCGGCGTTAGCAGGCAATAAGTGAGCGTAGAGCAAAATTAAGCTGCATACCGCACTCCAATACCAGAAAACTGCTGAAAGCTGCGGTGAGCGGGTTTTACGTGCTCATGCACTATTTCCCCTTAGACATCAATGGGGAGAGCCGGCTGAAAAAAAGTCTAACACCTGCAAAAAAGCAGCATAAAGCTCAGTAACGCAGCCCCATTGATTCCTATGGGGAAACCAAATTTATGTTTACACCTAACACCCTAACATGAACCCCGAGTCTAAACACCCCTAATCTTACACTTATTAACCCCTAATCTGCCGCCCCCGACATCGCCGACACCTACATTATACTATACTTATTAACCCCTAACATTGCCGCCACCTACCTACATTTATTAGCCCCTAATCTGTTGCCGCCACTATACTAAATTTATTAACCCCTAAACCTAAGTCTAACCCTAACACCCCCTATCTTAAATATAATTAAAATAAATCTAAATAAAACCTACTATCATTACTTAAATAATTCCTATTTAAAATTAAATACTTACCTGTAAAATAAACCCTAAGCTAGCTACAATATAACTAATAGTTACATTGTAGCTATCTTAGGTTTTATTTTTATTTCACAGCTAAGTTTGTATTTATTTTAACTAGGTAGACTAGTTAGTAAATAGTTATTAACTATTTACTAACTACCTAGCTAAAATAAATACAAATTTACCTGTAAAATAAAACCTAACCTGCCTTACACTAACACCTAACCTTACACTACAATTAAATCAATTACATTAATTAAATACAATTGCCTAAATTACAAAAAAAAACAACTAAATTACACACAATAAAAAAGAAATTATCGATATTTAAACTAATTACACCTAATCTAATAGCCCTATCAAAATAAAAAAGCCTTTTGCAGGGCATTGCCTCAAATAAATCAGCTCTTTTACCTGTAAAAAAAATACAAAACACCCCACCAACAGTAAAACTCACCACCCACACAACCAACCCCCCAAATAACATCCTAGCTAAAAAAACCTAAGCTCCCCATTGCCCTGAAAAGGGCATTTGGATGGGCATTGCCCTTAAAAGGGCATTTAGCTCTTTTTTCGCCCAAAAGCCCTAATCTAAAAATAAAACCCACCCAATAAACCCTTAAAAAAACTAACACTAACCCCCGAAGATCCACTTACAGTTTTTGAAGACCCGACATCCATCATTAACGAAGCCGGCAGAAGTCCTCAACGAAGCGGCAGAAGTCTTCTTTTTGTTTTTTTGTGTGTACAATTTTGTATAATAAACGTGTATGTATGTATGTGTGTGTATATGTGTGTATATATATATATATATATAAAAAATCTATCAGGACCATATTTATGTATAGGCCAACAAGGCCAGTGCCTAGGGCAGCAGATTTGAGGGGGGCGGCACTGGCAACTTGGCATCATTTTATTTAAAAAAAAAAAAAAATCCCGTCACGTGATGTTTTTTCCTTCCGCCCGCCTTCCTGTCTGAGTGTCTGCTCACACACTGCGCCCGCACATGGATGGAGGGAGCCACACACGTGATCTCTGAGCAGGGCAGACTCCATCTCCATCTGTGCGGTAAGTCTCACAGTGACAGATATGAGAGACCATGACTGCAGACTTCTGTGAGTGCTGTGACTGTGAGCTGGTGAGCGGAGCAGAGCCTGGCTGAGAGTGACAGAGAGGTGGTGGGCCGGCGGCACATAGCAGCCAGTGCAAAGTGAGCCAGACGGCAGACAGACGCAGACGACGACTCACGCAGTTCAAAAATTGCAAGGTATTGTTTTTGTTTTGTGAAGTGATACTTGGGCATTGCGCCTCGGGAGGCTCTAGTAAAAAAGGCTAGCTTTGAGCGATCACTCACGTGATGTGATAATTGTTTGTGGATTGGAATTGTGTGACTGTGTGTGACTTAAAGTTTGTGTGGAATTTTGTAAAAATTGGAGCTTGGGCACTGGTGAGATTTGACCAAGGAAGGCAGCAGGGCACAGGATGTGGCATCATTCTGTCTGGCATCAAAATAGAATAATATGGGCAGAGAGAGTCCATGACTTCATTCCTTACTGTTGGGAAAGCCATACCCAAGCTCCAGAGGACACTGAAGGAATAACGGGAGGGAACAAAAAGGAGACGGACCCTAATCTGAGGGCACCACAGCCTGCAAAACCTTTCTCCCAAAAGCTGCTTCAGCTGAAGCAAACACATTAAACTTGTAAAATTTAGAGAAAGTATGTAAGGAGGACCAGGTAGCCACCCTACAAATCTGCTCCATAGAGGCCTCATTCTTAAAAGCCCAGGAAGAAGCTACTGCTCTAGTGGAAGGAGCCGTAATCCTCTCAGGAGGCTGTTGTCCTGCTGTCTAATAAGCTAGGCGCATAACCCTTCTCTACGAGAAACACAAGGAAGACGAAGTGGCCTTCTGACCCCTACGTTTACCTGCATAGATGACAAACAAAGATGAAGATTTTCTGAACTCCTTCGTAGCCTGAAGGTAAAAGTTCAAGGCACGAACCACATCTAGATTGTGAAGCAAACGTTCCTTCACCGAGGAAGGATTGGGACACAAGAAAGGAACAACAATCTCTTGATTAATGTTTTGATCGGACACCACCTTAGGAAGGAAACCTAACTTAACATGTAAAACCATCTTATTGGCGTGAAAAACAATTTAAGGGGCTCACACTGCAAGGCAGAAATCTGAGACCCTGCAAGCAGAGGCAATAGCCAACAGAAACAGAACCTTCCATGATAACCGTTTAAATGTCAACAGTATGAATTGGCTCAAACGGAGCCTGCTGCATCACATGAAGAACAAGGTTGAGACTCCAAGGCGGAGCCACCCTTCTAAACACAAGCCTGATCCTAGTCAGGGTCTTAACAAAAGACTGCACATCCGGAAGCTCAGCTAATCTCTTGTGCAGCAACATCGACAGGGCCGATAGCTGTCCCTTCAGGGAACTAGCAGATAGACCCTTCTCCAGTCCATCCTGGAGAAAGGATAAAATTCTGTCAAACTTAACCTTATGCCAAGAAAAACCATGCACTTCACACCAGTGCAGATAAGTCCGTCACACCTTATGGTAGATGCGTCGAGTAACTGGCTTACAAGCTTGAATCAAAGTGTCAATAACACTCTCAGAAAAACCTCTCTTGGCTAAGACTAAGCGTTCAATCTTCACGCAGTCAGCCTCGGAGAATCTAGATTTTGATGTAGGAAGGGACCCTGTAGTAGCACGTCCCTGCGACAGGGTGTCTTCCATGGAGATGAGGACCAAGTCCTTCGCAGCCAGGATGGAGCAATTAGAATCACCGGTGCTTGCTTCTGCTTGATCCGAGCCACCACACAGGGGAGAAGAGGTAATGGTGGAAATAGATATGAGTCTGAACCTCCAGGGAACCGCTAGAGTATTTTTTAGTTCTGCTTGAGGATCCCTCGATTTTGACCAATACCTGGGTAGTTTGGCATTTAGACGAGAGGTCATGAGGTCTATCTCCGGCATTCCCCATCTGGAGCATATCTCTGCAAATACCTCTGGGTGGAGAGACCATAACCCCCCCCCCCCCCCCCCACTGGTTGAAAAGATGTCTGCTAAGGAAGTCTGCTTCCAAGTTGTCCACACCCAGAATGTGGATCACTGACAGCATACAGTTGTGGGTCTTCGCCCATTCCAGGATCTGAGAAAAACTCTCTCATTGCTAAGGAACTCCTTGTTTCTCCCTGGTGGTTGATGTAGGCTACTGAAGTCATATTGTCCGATTGGAATCTGATAAACTGGGACAAGGCCCAGAAGGGGCCAAGGTTTCAGGGCATTTAATATTGCCCGACATTCCAAGATATTGATTGGCAACATTGACGACTCCTGAGTCCACAGACCCTGTGCCTTCTTGACACCCCAAACGGCTCCCCAGCCGGATAGACCTGCATCCATAGTCACAATCTCCCAGACGGTCTCAAGAAGCACGTGCCTTGGGACAGGTGATCTTGACAGAGCCACCAAGAGAGCGAATCTCTCGGCAGGCTGCCCAGTATTATCTGTTGGGACAGGTCTGAATGGTTGCCGTTCCATTGTCTCAGAATGCATAGTAGTAAGGGTCTGAGATGGAATCTTGGAAAAGGGAATGATGTCCATACAAGACACCATGAGGCCAATCACCTCTATACTGGGCCACCGAAGGACTTAGGTAAGGCCTGGAGGGCAAGGCAAGCTGATCTTAGATTGCAGCGTCTCTGATCAGTTAGATCTTCATGGATACCGAATTTATAACTGTACCCAGGAAATTCACCCTGGTATGTGGAGAACTCTTTTTCAAGTTTATCTTCCATGTGACAGAAGAAGACTTAAAAGGAATTCCGAGTGCTCCCTTGCTAGATGAAAAGGTGGTGCCTGTACCAAGATATCGTCCAGGTAAGGTGCTACTGCGATACCTTGTGTTCCAGCAACTGCTAGGTGAACTCCCAGAACTTTTGTAAATATTCTTAGAGCAGTAGCTAAGCCAAACGGAAGTGCTATGATCTCGAAGTGTTGGTTCAGAAATGCAAACCTCAGGAATTGATAATGTTTCCTGTGTATCAGAACGTGAAGGTATGCATCCTTCAAGTCTATGGTAGTCATAAACTGTCCTTCCTGAACCAGAGGAAGGATTGATCTTATTGTCTCCATCTTGAAGTATGGGACGCTTAGAAATTTTGTTTAGGCACTTCAAGTCCAGAATTGGACGAAAAGTTCCCTCCTTGGGAACCACAAAGAGGTTTGAATAGAACCCCAGACTTTTTTCTGATGCGGGTACTGGGACAATTACTCGTAAAGAGACTAGGTCCCATATGAACCTAAAAAGGTAGACCTGTTCTCTGGTCTTGTAGACCGTTTAGAGAGAAGGAATCTTCCCCTGGGCGAATGGGACTTGAATCCTATCCGGTATCCCTGAGATACGACCTCCAGAACACAAGGGTCCTGAACATCCTGAAAGCAAGCGTCTGAGAAAAGTGACAATCTGCCCCCCTACTCGATCCGATCCCGGATTGGGGGCTGCCCCTTCATTCAGACTTGTTATCGGCAGGCTTCTTTGTCGGTTTGGACTTGTTCCAGGACTGAGCAGGTTTCCAAATAATTTTGGGCTGCTCGGGTTTGGATAAGGATTGAGATAGTTGGTACTTGTCCGAACGAAAATTTGATGACTGTCATCCCTTAGGTCTGTTCTTCTTATCCTGTGGCAGGAAGGCTCCTTTCCCTCCAGTAGCCGTGGAAATTATGGATTGCAGACCTGACCTGAATAAGATCTTCCCCTTGAAGGGGAGAGATAGTAACCTGGATTTAGAAGTCATATCCGCAGACCAAGACTTTAACCAGAGAGCCCAGCGGGCTAGAACCTCAAAACCTGAAACCTTTGCAGATGAAGGAGTTAGCAATTCTTAATGCCTCAATTTTCTCCTGAATATCCTCAAGGGAAGAATCCACCTCAATAAGTTCAGACAGAGAGTCGCACCAGTAGGTAGCTGCTCCCACCACCACAGCTACTGCTGCCGCACGTTGAAATAAAAATCCTGTGTGTTGGAACATTCTCCTCAGGAAAGTTTCCAACTTCTTGTCCATAGGCTCTCTAAAGGACGAACTATCCTAAAGGGGAATAGTAGTACGCTTAGCTAGCGTCAAAAAGAAGCCCACAATTCTATTTGAGAGTCAGGGACTGGGAACAATTTCTTAAAACTTGCAGAGGGAGAAAAGGAAGTTCTGATTCTTTCCCATTCATTACTAATAATGTTCGCCACACGAACTGGTACAGGAAAAGTCTGTGGGACCTTCCTGTCTTCGTAGAACTTAGGGATTTTAGGTTCCTCGGGTAGCTTAGCCTCTGGAACCTCTAGCGCAGACAGGACCTCCTTTAGTAAAAAAAACAAATGTTCAATTTTAAATCTAAAAGGGGGTTCTTAGTAACATACGTCTCCAACTCAGAAAGTTCACCCTCTGAAGCTACAGAGGTTAACTCATCCTCGGATAGCTGAGACATACAGGCTAGAGCCAATAGGAATTAAGATGACTCTAAGTCAGGAGAACTATGTTTAACCTTTCTCTTACGTTTCCCAGAGATTGGTAGGGAACTCAGGGCCACAGACATCGCTGATTTTAGCTATGCGGTAAAGTCTGCAGGAAAAAGGCACCCTCTAGATGGAGAATTAGCTGTGCAACGGGGAACTGCATGTGAAGCGGTTTGAGTAGACAGGGCAGAAATCTCTCGGGTCATAGACTCCCGAGAGGTTGATGGCTCAGAGGGACTAATTGCGCTATGGGTATTGGCAGACTTAGTTCCCTTCTTAGACTTCAAAACAGCGCTTAGACGCGGGCAAACCACAGCCTCCTCACAATATCAGTATATGGCCAGGTTATAATACAATATATTTTAATAATTTTATTCTTTAAACAAACCCCCAATAAAATGCATATACAAAACAATTAAAATTAATGTAAATTCCTAAATTCTTTATATTGAATTATATTTATAGCAACCAGGTTATGAATCAAACTATACAAGCGTAAACTGTTACAATATTCTTTACAAAGCAAAGCAAACCAAATATATATTTAGAATTAACCTTATTAACAATTGAATTGCATTACATCACCACTATGACATACCACAATATGGGTCACCAACTTAAAAGTGCCTAGTTAAACGATATAACGATATAACTAGATGCTTTAGCAGCCAATTTCTTTGAGATGAAATAAACTATTTTTAGCTACAATTAAGGCAAGTTCTAAAATATAATATAGTTACCAATAACTTAATGCACTCCAGAAAGATTTACTTACAATAATGGGCCTGAGTAAGGAATATGCAACACAAAAGATATTTATCTAGCAAATAAATTAATTACTTGGCATACAAGAGTGACTAGTTAAGACTACACAGGACTATGAATGCAAGCTAAAATACAAAGTGCCCTTTTAAAATTTCTAACTGCAATTTAGTTATAGTTACCAAATACCTTTTTTATTTAAATATTAAAATATAGATTCAGCTTCCAGAACTTCTTGTTTCACCTCATATGAAATAAGGGTATTGCAATATGGATAATAAAAAGGTAGTCCAATTTTGCGCATAGTGACTGTGTCCCAACACAGCAAGTTATCAGTCCAAATAGTCAGCCAGCCAGTGTCTATCCTTTTGCATTCCATCTTCTTTTAATCATCAGTGAAACAATATGATAGGCCCTTCGGAAGCTTGTCTGTCATTCACCCTTGGATCTGAACATCTTATAGGTTATTTTGGGAAACACCTCCCTGAGCAGCCAAATGCCTTTTGGCTGTAATACCATTTCTGATCTATAGGTGGCAGCAGACACCCAGGAATGCAGCCCCACCATCAAATATTTCTAACAGTCTAATTATTTAACCTTAAAATGTTTATCCAACATATTTATAATCTCTTGTATTAATAAATCATATCTTTCATATATGGTCCGCACAGTGTCATCTTCTCTGATCGTTTTAAGACCAAACGTGAATATATTCCACTTATAATATATTCCACTTATAATATATTAAAATGCGTTTAAAATCATATTTTCCATTAAACGATTCAAAAGGATTATAATATTTTCATCATGGATTTAATTACTTTTTCAGTTATCTTAATATGACATACATACCTTGAGATCAGCAAACAGATGTCATTTTCATATAATTATATCTACATTGGATTACTATCCCATACAGATTAATATTTTATATCTGTATATTTCTTTTTGAGTGTTTAAAACATAGGATATTATTTAAAATACCAATTATATATGTACTTATTTGATGCCTGAAAAATATAAAGAAATAGGTTAATAAAATTGGCCATTTTAAATCATTAAATTATTCTATGCTTTCAAAAATATATAGGATAAGACATGCTGAAATCTGGATTCTTAGGTTTTCAGCTACCAATATTACCCTTCTTAGGCATAGACAATCTCCCAGATTCATGTGTTCATATTTAATATGTTGTCTGAATATATATATATATATATATATATATATATATATATATATATATATATATATATATACATTTGAGTATCTTGAATTACATGAAGATTAGGCATACTTTCTATATCTGAGATCTAATTTCCCATGTCTGTAGGTAACTTGAGTTCAGATGTCCTATGTGTATTTAGTTGGTTCAGGGGCAATTAACAGGTCTGTGCTAATCACCATATTCCTTTCTTTAGTGAGTTTCAAAGGGATTTCCATAGACATCATGTCTGTTGGCATATGCTTCTTGTGTCTGATCTAAGATTTAAATCCCTATTGAGACAGGCCTGCTGGTATCCCCTAGCCAGGAATGTATTCATCATTTCCCTTTCTCTTACTTCTCTAACTACAGGGTCTGAAACAATCCTTTTGGCCCTATGTAGTTGGCTAATCTGTAAACTATTAACCAGTCCCCTAGGATAAAAACTGGATGCCAGTAGTAATGTATTTCTATCTGTCTCCTTAAACAAAATGATAAATTAGTCACAGATTTATATTCTAATAATCATCACATCCAGATAATTTAAATGAGATTAGCTCGCATTTATAGTGAAACGAATCATTGAATTCATTTTATTCAATTTATTAATAAAGTCACAGGCTCTGCATCGTTCCTGTCCAAATTAGGAACAAATCATCAATGTACTTACAGTACATCCCAATAAACTGTGAGTACAATGGATCACTAAGAATATGCCTCTTCTCATAATCGTACATAAACATATTATCAAATGAAGGCGCTACATATATATGTGTGTGTCTATAATATATATATATATATATATATATTTTTTTTGTGGAAAGGCCACTGCAAATATGGTCAGGCAACTGTATTTTCTATGAAACTTTTCTTCAATAAAAGTAAAAGTCTTTTTCCAGAGTCAGGGTATACTTCCCCTTTAAATGAAAAATGCTTTTCGACAGCAACAGAAAACATAAAACAAAAAGGCCTACTCCTGTTAGAAGACTGACTAACAGTAGTTTACTACTATTACTGATCCAGCTACTCTGGCCCCAGTGAAAAACAAACAAGCATTCACAGCTTTTACAAAACAAAACAGTTTTCTCACCAGACCTTTGACTTCTATACAGACAGGTCCTTTACAGGTCTCCATGTGAACCACGTTTTCTTACTCTGAACAAGAAGCCGCAAGAATAACAACTCTAACAAAAGGGTCAAGAGACTTTCTGAAAGTAGCCCCGTCTGAACATACAACTCAGGAATATGAACAGTTGTCCAAAAAGAACCTGGCCTTTAACCTGCATGCGAATACCCTGGCGGAATATCACCGGGTTAAGCGAATTCCAAGGGGTTTGAGGATGGGAGCAAGACCTACACTAATGAAGGAGAACCAGGACTGTTGTAACCGCTTTGAACATATATTGAACAAATGTTCAATGGACATTATTGTCCTAACTGTTGAGTGCTTAAATAAAGAAATTGAAGAGCAGAATGTCAAACTGGCTGAAATGGAAAATAGCCTAAGAAAAAACTTACCGACAGCTGAGTTGGAGAAAATATTACAAGACACTAATATGAAGATCGCTGAGCTGAAGAAAACAATAGAGGAGAGGAAACGCACAAAATTTGCCCGAGATGAATCGGATTACTCCACCGGCAAAGTGTACAGATGGCGCTATGACCCAGAGGGCGCCCAACGGAGATACACGCCGCGCACCAGAAGACGTCGGAGCCATGGGCCGACGCAAAGCGGCAGCAGTACAGAGTCACAGGATTCATCGCCAGGGGAGTCAGATCCACACAGAGACGAGGTGGGCGCAAACATTAGCGACAGCTCAAAGGATACAAAGAAAGAAACCAAAAAGAAAACAGCACGACCAGTACGCTCAAGGCGAGGACACTAAATGGGGACCACCATGATGACAAACGGGAAGAGGTCCGTTTATCAAGGGTAAGCAATAGTTCTGATATTGCTATACTAACGTCCACCCCACCAGAGACATACAAAAATAATGTTGTTAACATCTCTAAACACGAACTTTCTAAACCTGAACTTGAATTATTAAACAAAGGTCTTTCATTCTGCCCAGTTAAAAACTGTAATTTTTTTCAGTTGCAAAAAGACCTGCACAGATTTATAAGAACTTTAAAGTTAAAAACTTTGAATTGGGCAGAAAATGTGAATTTAAGTAATGAGAATCCTACGATCCATTTGAAACAGTTTGGGTTAAGAAAGAAAAGTAAATATAACCCGGTTGTAAATAATCACAGTATAGGGACTTTTTCAACTTTAGTTCAGAAGGATATTTCTAAACTACAAACAAAAGTTGAAAAGTATAGAATAAATGGAAATACCTTTAAACAGACGGGTAATAACATGACTATAGATCAACATTTAGCCCTAAAGAAATTACAAGAACACCCTGAGATTATTTTAAAAAGAGCGGACAAGGGAGGAGCAACAGTGGTGTTAGATAAAAATGCCTATATTAATGAAATTAAAAATCAACTGAATAATAAGGCAGTATATAAAAAACTTAACTATAATCCTGTATTTAAATTACAAAAAGAAATTAGAATGATTATTCTAAAAGCTGAAAATAAAGGGATAATAGGTAAAGATGTTGCTTCTTTTTTGCAGGTAGATAATCCATATACACCTGTTATGTATGTTCTACCTAAAATACATAAGGATATTAAAAATCCCCCAGGGCGCCCAATTGTTGCTAGCACCAATTCAGTTTTTACAAATATTTCAATATTTTTGGATAAGATCTTACGACCCTATGTTGAACGTTCCAGTTCCTTTATTAAAGATACCAATGATTTTTTGTGTAAATTAGATTCATTAGACCTTTCTAGCAGTAAATTTATTATGTTTAGTTTAGATGTAGAGAGTCTCTACACGAACATAAAACATTCAAGTGGCATTGATGCCGTAGAAAATGTATTAAGGAATGATACTCAATATACCTCTGCACAAATAGATTTTTTTGTCCAGCTTCTGACAATTATATTATGTGGAAACTACTTTCTCTTCCAGGATGACTATTTCCTCCAACTCCAAGGTACCGCCAATGGTTCCAACGTCGCCCCAAATTATGCAAATATTTTTATGAACCTCTTTGAGGAAACATTTGTTTTCTCTAATGAATTATTTGTTCAATATGGCGCCACCTGGTGGCGGTATATTGACGATATTTTTGGCGTCTGGTGGGGCGACGTTGGAACCCTTGAAAGGTTTGTGAATGATTTGAATTCATCATCAAGATATATAAAATTTAAATTGACTTGGAGTGAGGAGGTAGTTGACTTCCTGGACGTGAGAGTAATGAAATCAGACAATCAATTTAAAACTGATTTATTTAAGAAAAAGACTGATGCGCTTTGAAAGTGCTCATCCGCCTTCACTCCTGAAATCTCTACCCCACAGTCAAATGTTGAGAGTGCGCAAAATTGTCTCTGATGAAAAAATATTAAATAAGAGACTGACAGAGATGGGTGAGAGATTTCTGGAAAGAGGCTATCCCAGGAGTTTAATAAATAAAGAAATTGAAACTGTAAAATTAATTCCAAGAACAGATTTATTGCATCCTAAGGATAGAGTAAAGAAAGAAAATAATCAGAAAGATAGACTTATTCTTGTAACAGAATACAATGCACAGAGTAATGAAATACAGCGCATCATCAGGAAACACTGGAATATTTTGTCTGATTGTAATCCATCTATTCTAGAATTTCAGAGCCCTCCTATGTCTGCTTTTAAAAGAAGTAGTAATATCCAAAATAAATTGGTTAAGGCTGATATTGGCCCTAGCAGTAAAAACAAAAATAAACCTAGGTATATCACCACAAAAAACACCGGTTGCTACCCCTGCTTAGGGTGTTCATGTTGCAGTAACATGAATAAAGGGTCAATTTTTTATCACCCTCACACTGGCAAAAAATATAGTATAAAAGGTTATTATACATGCTTGACTACTTTTATAATATATATGATTAAATGTCCATGTGGGGGGGTCTATATAGGGGAATCTACCAGATCCGCTAAGGAGAGAATTATTGAACATAAGAGCAACATTAGAACCGGTAACGTAAAAGCCCCCCTAGCTGCCCACTTTATAAAAGCAAACCATTCTATAAGTCAGTTGAAATTTCAAATAATTGACAAAGTTGATATCCCACGTAGAGGAGGGGATAGAGAAATTCTATTAAAACAAAAAGAAGCATATTGGATATATGAATTGGGGAGTCTGGAGCCTAAAGGTTTGAATAGAGACTGGGACCTCACAGTATTTCTATGATTATTACTGTTAAGATGTAAATTATAATTCATTACTGTGAAGGTTTGATAAGAAAATAGTAATTTAACTAATCATGGAAATACTATCATGTATATGGAATAAGTAATGTATAAGTGTAAGTTTAAGTTATGAGTAAGTTAAAGTGTTGGATAAGAAAGTGTTAAATACACTTGAGCGCCACCTAGTGGTATACATGTATATAAGTCACTTGTTAGTTTGTATCAGGTATGGCATGAATAAGGGAGACTAATCCCGAAACGTTGCCTTTTTTTTACCTCCTTAATAAAAGAATTAATATCTGCTGTCACCTGCCTGCTTTTTTCTTTCTCCACGTGAACCATCCCAGTGCAGCCTGATACTGAGACCCCTAACCTGCTTTCTCATAGCTATGATATAGCACAAGGAACAGGTGTACTAGCTAACAGAAAAACATTAACTATTTTATATTGCTCTTTGTAACCTCTGACCGATATACACATGGTCCTGTTCTCTCTCTCTCTCTCTCTCTCTCTCTCTCTCTGTGTGTGTATATGTATATATGTATATGTATATATATATATATATATATATATATATATATATATATATATATATATATATATATATATATATATATATGGTATAGGGATATGTCCTGTCAAACTAATCTAATTTGCTTCTGCAAGGAAATAAATAGGAACTGGGATAAAAGCAATTCATTTGATGTGGTATGTTTGGATTGTGCAAAGGCTTTTGATATAGTGCCACATGGGAGATTATTGTATAAAAAAGGAATTCTGTATCCTAGTAATTATTGGCATATGAATAGAAAACCGTCTAAATGATATCAAACAAAATCGTAAAGGTATCATTCTCTTGTTAAATGAAAGTGTTAGGTTTACTGTCATTTGGATCAATAATAAGTAAATTTTATTAAATAGCAATTAACAATTTAGAAGGATTAGATAATAGCAAATTTTCCTTTTAAGCAAGAACCCAAAATTGTATATGGTAATTCAATCAGGATATTTTATTTCTTCAGATGGAATTTTAGAATCTGGTAAATGCTAAATATAGCTTTAGCCTATGTTAAATTCAAGCAAAAATATATAATTAAAGGGAGACAAATCTGAAATGGTATGTAATTTAAGTGTTTGTAGACAACAGATTACATACCAGGGTTCAGCGCCAGACAGTAACCTCATGAAATAAAGGGATATTTACACCAGAAAATAAATTTGTCTGAATCGTTATAGTTTATTTTCTAATAAATTTAAATGATTCCCCAACTCTATCTTAAAGCATGCTAAAGGCAAAATTTATTAAGCCCTGGGGGGCGGGGCTAACTACCGCAGTGAAAGGACATGTATTTTGAGAGCTCCTGCTTTTTCATAGCCCTGTTTGGAAAAATAACCCTAAAATCCTAAAGATTCTGGAGTAAACCTAATGGGAATACACTAAGAACTGTTGTATAATGGGGCCATGGAGTGGTTGTGACCTTATGTCGTGAAACCTGGATACTCTAACTCTTTTTTACTAAAGCCACAAGGTGGCTTCCTAACATTCATGAGGCCTAAGACAGAAGAACTCATTTAGCCTATGCCTACAAATCTTCCCTGAGCATACAACATATTTCTAATACCCTCCTCAATCTCTGAGGATTTTGAACTTACGCTGCAGCGGAATGTGAACTCTACTACAGGTTGCTAGTCTTGGAGGTATCGTCTCGCAGACGTCCACAAATGACAAGAAGCCAATTCGTATCCGGAGGACAGCTTCCCAGCTCATACCTCAGCCAAGCTCCCCAGTCAAACTGCATGGTATACTGTAGATCAGTCTGATCAGAACGCCTTCCAGTCCTTCCCACCTACTTGCTCACCGGAGGATGCGGCCAGCCCCCGGGGGAGATCTTGTGATGAGCATCAGGAGCTTCTGACAGTGGCGGATGAAGCCATTATACTTACAGGCTGGGAAGAAGCAGATCGAGTCTCAGAAGCACTGGCGTTCCAATCTGGGGAACCGAAGAGGACAAAGAGGATCTTAGCCGGACTTTGTGCTAAACAACATTGGTATGATGAACTTAGCTTGGTCTCTGGTAACCTCCTTATGTGGAGGTCTAATGCTAAGGTGCATGACTGCCTGCCTCAACAAGACACCTCTCATGAAACCACGCAAAAATATTATCTCTCTGAATGTACCCAGGGACTGTCAGCTGCTATAGGGGCATACAGGCACAAGAAATACACCATTTGTGACGTGCAATTACAGGTTGATGCAATCACACAGGACAGATATGGCATAGGATATGAGCTTATAAGATCCCGCTCCCTGATAGAAGCCTATGACTGGGACAGAATTTGGGATATGTGCTTTATGACGGTTTGCTAACCTGATATAAAAAAGTATATAAAAGTATACGATCTGTAACTACTCTTATAAACAGTGGATAGTAGTTTGGAAAAGAGACTGCATTAAACCAAGGATATTGCGGTACAGAAAGCTCCTTTTAATATTAGATTAGAGACATTGATTCTGTTTGTTTGTTTTTTCTTTTCTGATGACAATATTACCTTGTTTATAGCCTTGTTTATTGTTCATCTCAGTTAGCCTTGCTTATGCTATTATACAGGTTTGTGAGTGGCCCGTCAGAAACAAAAGCGGAGAGAACTGCATGAGTCTACTATGAGCCATTATATTTATGTTAACTATAGTTGGTAAGCCCGGCTTTCTATGCATTCAGACCTACATGTTAGACTATCCGATTTTGATCATTTAATCTTGAACAGCCTGTAAATTAGTAAACTGACGCTAGCCACTGAATATTTTACTCTACTCCATTACTCCTACTCTATAGTGAAATCCCAATTTTTGTTTCCATTAACTCGCCCCCCCCCCCATATTGTACGTTGTAAACAGAGGAAAATGTATCCTACAAACCATCCCCCTATACTATTATTATAAACTAACTTGTTACCACAGAGGCAAAAGATTATAAAAAAATGTTTCCCAGGAGACTAGATATTCTATAGCTCATAACTATTTTATCAATCAATACTGAAATCTACAAATGTTTGCTATCTAAATTTTCACATCAATTACAACTAGTTCTAACACATTATAACTTGCCTCTGCAACTCCAAACATCTCCCTTACCCTTGCAAGCTAAACATTACTATTCCCTCCTATCTACATTCTCAATGGTCATGGCCCAAGAGTGGCTGTTGGAAATACGGGGAAATAGTTAGACTTAGATATAAAAGAGGTTTGCTGTTTTATAGCTATTTCACTTATGTACAAAATGATGTGTTTACAATTGGGAGAGTTATTTATTCTTTATATGATTATACTATATCTGGAGTGTATTGTTACATTTTCTATATTATATCATATTAACAGCACTATTTTACATTAATCTCCTGTATACAAGATGGAATCTGCTGACAGCTATGAATAATTGTTTTTATACGCTTAAAGGGACACTGAAGCCAAATTTTGTATTTTGTAATTCAGAAATAGCATGCAATTTTAAGCAACTTTCTAATTTACTCCTATTATCAATTTTTCTTCGTTCTCTTGCTATCTTTATTTGAAATAGAAGGCATCTAAGCTTTTTTTTGGCTTCAGTACTCTGGACAGCACTTTTTTTATTGGTGGATGAATTTATCCACCAATCAGCAAGGACAACCCAGGTTGTTCACCAAAAATTAGCCGGCATCTAAACTTACATTCTTGCATTTCAAATAAATATACCAAAAGAATGAAGAAAATTTGATAATAGGAGTAAATTAGAAAGTTGCTTAAAATTTCATGCTCTATCTGAATCACAAAAGAATTTTTTTGGGTACAGTTTCCCTTTAAGTATAAGACTATATTGTAACTATGTATTTAAGTTATTAAGCCCAAAGAAAATGCACCTAAAAAGTTGCCATTATTTCCGCAATAGATCACAATGTGTGAAGTCAAAAATGTTGCCAGTATTCATCCAAATTCTTGAGACATTTTTGGGGCAAAAGTTTTTTGTGATATTAAGCGAATGGCTGATCTAGGTTTTTTGGGAAAATATTGTTTTTGTTTTATTAATCGATCTTAACTTTAGCCACTGCTAAATTGTTTTATTATTTTTATCCTATTACAACAGAATAAATTAATCACGTGATTGTTTGTAAGAATGTTAATTCTTATATATTAAAGTTATTTCTCCAACATAGGTGTGTCCGGTCCACGGCGTCATCCTTACTTGTGGGATATTCTCCTCCCCAACAGGAAATGGCAAAGAGCCCAGCAAAGCTGGTCACATGATCCCTCCTAGGCTCCGCCTACCCCAGTCATTCTCTTTGCCGTTGTACAGGCAACATCTCCACGGAGATGGCTTAGAGTTTTTTAGTGTTTAACTGTAGTTTTTATTATTCAATCAAGAGTTTGTTATTTTGAAATAGTGCTGGTATGTACTATTTACTCAGAAACAGAAAAGAGATGAAGATTTCTGTTTGTATGAGGAAAATGATTTTAGCAACCGTAACTAAAATCCATGGCTGTTCCACACAGGACTGTTGAGAGCAATTAACTTCAGTTGGGGGAACAGTATGCAGTCTCTTGCTGCTTGAGGTATGACACATTCTAACAAGACGATGTAATGCTGGAAGCTGTCATTTTCCCTATGGGATCCGGTAAGCCATGTTTATTACGATCGTAAATAAGGGCTTCACAAGGGCTTATTAAGACTGTAGACTTTTTTTGGGCTAAATCGATTCATTATTAACACATATTTAGCCTTGAGGAATCATTTTATCTGGGTATTTTGATATAATAATATCGGCAGGCACTGTATTAGACACCTTATACCTTAGGGGCTTTCCCAAAGCATAAGCAGAGCCTCATTTTCGCGCCGGTGTGGCACACTTGTTTTTGAGAGGCATGGCATGCAGTCGCATGTGAGAGGAGCTCTGACACTTAGAAAAGACTTTCTGAAGGCGTCATTTGGTATCGTATTCCCCTTTGGGCTTGGTTGGGTCTCAGCAAAGCAGATACCAGGGACTGTAAAGGGGTTAAAGTTTAAAACGGCTCCGGTTCCGTTATTTTAAGGGTTAAAGCTTCCAAATTTGGTGTGCAATACTTTTAAGGCTTTAAGACACTGTGGTGAAAATTTGGTGAATTTTGCACAATTCCTTCATGTTTTTTCGCAATTGCAGTAATAAAGTGTGTTCAGTTTAAAATTTAAAGTGACAGTAACGGTTTTATTTTAAAACGTTTTTTGTACTTTGTTATCAAGTTTATGCCTGTTTAACATGTCTGAACTACCAGATAGACTGTGTTCTGAATGTGGGGAAGCCAGAATTCCTATTCATTTAAATAAATGTGATTTATGTGATAATGACAATGATGCCCAAGATGATTCCTCAAGTGAGGGGAGTAAGCATGGTACTGCATCATTCCCTCCTTCGTCTACACGAGTCTTGCCCACTCAGGAGGCCCCTAGTACATCTAGCGCGCCAATACTCCTTACTATGCAACAATTAACGGCTGTAATGGATAATTCTGTCAAAAACATTTTAGCCCAAATGAACACTTGTCAGCGTAAGCGCGGCTGCTCTGTTTTAGATACTGAAGAGCATGGCAACGCTGATACTAATATCTCTGAAGGGCCCCTAACCCAGTCTGATGGGGCCAGGGAAGTTTTGTCTGAGGGAGAAATTACTGATTCAGGGAACATTTCTCAACAGGCTGAACCTGATGTGATTGCATTTAAATTTAAGTTGGAACATCTCCGCATTCTGCTTAAGGAGGTATTATCCACTCTGGATGATTGTGACAAGTTGGTCATCCCAGAGAAACTATGTAAAATGGACAAGTTCCTAGAGGTGCCGGGGCTCCCAGAAGCTTTTCCTATACCCAAGCGGGTGGCGGACATTGTTAATAAAGAATGGGAAAGGCCCGGTATTCCTTTCGTCCCTCCCCCCATATTTAAAAAATTGTTTCCTTTGGTCGACCCTAGAAAGGACTTATGGCAGACAGTCCCCAAGGTCGAGGGGGCGGTTTCCACTTTAAACAAACGCACCACTATACCCATAGAGGATAGTTGTGCTTTCAAAGATCCTATGGATAAAAAATTAGAAGGTTTGCTTAAAAAGATGTTTGTTCAGCAGGGTTACCTTCTACAACCAATTGCATGCATTGTCCCTGTCGCTACAGCCGCATGTTTCTGGTTCGATGAGCTGATAAAGGCGGTCGATAGTGATTCTCCTCCTTATGAGGAGATTATGGACAGAATCAATGCTCTCAAATTGGCTAATTCTTTCACCCTAGACGCCACTTTGCAATTGGCTAGGTTAGCGGCTAAGAATTCTGGGTTTGCTATTGTGGCGCGCAGAGCGCTTTGGTTGAAATCTTGGTCGGCTGATGCGTCTTCCAAGAACAAGCTACTTAACATTCCTTTCAAGGGGAAAACGCTGTTTGGCCCTGACTTGAAAGAGATTATCTCTGATATCACTGGGGGTAAGGGCCACGCCCTTCCTCAGGATCGGCCTTTCAAGGCAAAAAATAAACCTACTTTTCGTCCCTTTCGTAGAAACGGACCAGCCCGAGGTGCTACGTCCTCTAAGCAAGAGGGTAATACTTCTCAAGCCAAGCCAGCTTGGAGACCAATGCAAGGCTGGAACAAGGGAAAGCAGGCCAAGAAACCTGCCACTGCTACCAAGACTGCATGAAAAGTTGGCCCCCGATCCGGGACCGGATCTGGTGGGGGGCAGACTCTCTCTCTTCGCTCAGGCTTGGGCAAGAGATGTTCTGGATCCTTGGGCGCTAGAAATAGTCTCCCAAGGTTATCTTCTGGAATTCAAGGGACTTCCCCCAAGGGGGAGGTTCCACAGGTCTCAGTTGTCTTCAGACCACATAAAAAGACAGGCATTCTTACATTGTGTAGAAGACCTGTTAAAAATGGGAGTGATTCATCCTGTTCCATTAAGAGAACAAGGGATGGGGTTCTACTCCAATCTGTTCATAGTTCCCAAAAAAGAGGGAACGTTCAGACCAATCTTAGATCTCAAGATCTTAAACAAGTTTCTCAAGGTTCCATCGTTCAAGATGGAAACCATTCGAACTATTCTTCCTTCCATCCAGGAAGGTCAATTCATGACCACGGTGGATTTAAAGGATGCGTATCTACATATTCCTATCCACAAGGAACATCATCGGTTCCTAAGGTTCGCATTCCTGGACAAACATTACCAGTTCGTGGCGCTTCCTTTCGGATTAGCCACTGCTCCAAGGATTTTCACAAAGGTACTAGGGTCCCTTCTAGCTGTGCTAAGACCAAGGGGCATTGCTGTAGTACCTTACTTGGACGACATTCTGATTCAAGCGTCGTCCCTTCCTCAAGCAAAGGCTCACACGGACATTGTCCTGGCCTTTCTCAGATCTCACGGATGGAAAGTGAACGTGGAAAAGAGTTCTCTATCCCCGTCAACAAGGGTTCCCTTCTTGGGAACAATAATAGACTCCTTAGAAATGAGGATTTTTCTGACAGAGGCCAGAAAAACAAAGCTTCTAGACTCTTGTCGGATACTTCATTCCGTTCCTCTTCCTTCCATAGCTCAGTGCATGGAAGTGATCGGGTTGATGGTAGCGGCAATGGACATAGTTCCTTTTGCGCGCATTCATCTAAGACCATTACAACTGTGCATGCTCAGTCAGTGGAATGGGGATTATACAGACTTGTCTCCGAAGATACAAGTAAATCAGAGGACCAGAGACTCACTCCGTTGGTGGCTGTCCCTGGACAACCTGTCACAAGGGATGACATTCCGCAGACCAGAGTGGGTCATTGTCACGACCGACGCCAGTCTGATGGGCTGGGGCGCGGTCTGGGGAGCCCTGAAAGCTCAGGGTCTTTGGTCTCGGGAAGAATCTCTTCTACCGATAAATATTCTGGAACTGAGAGCGATATTCAATACTCTCAAGGCTTGGCCTCAGCTAGCGAGGGCCAAGTTCATACGGTTTCAATCAGACAACATGACAACTGTTGCGTACATCAACCATCAGGGGGGAACAAGGAGTTCTCTAGCGATGGAAGAAGTGACCAAAATCGTTCTATGGGCGGAGTCTCACTCCTGCCACCTGTCCGCTATCCACATCCCAGGAGTGGAAAATTGGGAAGCGGATTTTCTGAGTCGTCAGACATTGCATCCGGGGGAGTGGGAACTCCATCCGGAAATCTTTGCCCAAGTCACTCAGCTGTGGGGCATTCCAGACATGGATCTGATGGCCTCTCGTCAGAACTTCAAAGTTCCTTGCTACGGGTCCAGATCCAGGGATCCCAAGGCGGCTCTAGTGGATGCACTAGTAGCACCTTGGACCTTCAAACTAGCTTATGTGTTCCCGCCGTTTCCTCTCATCCCCAGGCTGGTAGCCAGGATCAATCAGGAGAGGGCGTCGGTGATTTTGATAGCTCCTGCGTGGCCACGCAGGACTTGGTATGCAGATCTGGTGAATATGTCATCGGCTCCACCTTGGAAGCTACCTTTGAGACGAGACCTTCTTGTTCAGGGTCCGTTCGAACATCCGAACCTGGTTTCACTCCAGCTGACTGCTTGGAGATTGAACGCTTGATCTTATCGAAGCGAGGGTTCTCAGATTCTGTTATCGATACTCTTGTTCAGGCCAGAAAGCCTGTAACTAGAAAAATTTACCACAAAATTTGGAAAAAATATATCTGTTGGTGTGAATCTAAAGGATTCCCTTGGGACAAGGTTAAGATTCCTAAGATTCTATCCTTCCTTCAAGAAGGATTGGAAAAAGGATTATCTGCAAGTTCCCTGAAGGGACAGATTTCTGCCTTGTCTGTGTTACTTCACAAAAAGCTGGCAGCTGTGCCAGATGTTCAAGCCTTTGTTCAGGCTCTGGTTAGAATTAAGCCTGTTTACAAACCTTTGACTCCTCCTTGGAGTCTCAATTTAGTTCTTTCAGTTCTTCAGGGGGTTCCGTTTGAACCCTTACATTCCGTTGATATTAAGTTATTATCTTGGAAAGTTTTGTTTTTAGTTGCAATCTCTTCTGCTAGAAGAGTTTCAGAATTATCTGCTCTGCAGTGTTCTCCTCCTTATCTGGTGTTCCATGCAGATAAGGTGGTTTTACGTACTAAGCCTGGTTTTCTTCCAAAAGTTGTTTCTAACAAAAACATTAACCAGGAGATTATCGTACCTTCTCTGTGTCCGAAACCAGTTTCAAAGAAGGAACGTTTGTTGCACAATTTGGATGTTGTTCGCGCTCTAAAATTCTATTTAGATGCTACAAAGGATTTTAGACAAACATCTTCCTTGTTTGTTGTTTATTCTGGTAAAAGGAGAGGTCAAAAAGCAACTTCTACCTCTCTCTCTTTTTGGATTAAAAGCATCATCAGATTGGCTTACGAGACTGCCGGACGGCAGCCTCCCGAAAGAATCACAGCTCATTCCACTAGGGCTGTGGCTTCCACATGGGCCTTCAAGAACGAGGCTTCTGTTGATCAGATATGTAGGGCAGCGACTTGGTCTTCACTGCACACTTTTACCAAATTTTACAAGTTTGATACTTTTGCTTCTTCTGAGGCTATTTTTGGGAGAAAGGTTTTGCAAGCCGTGGTGCCTTCCATTTAGGTGACCTGATTTGCTCCCTCCCTTCATCCGTGTCCTAAAGCTTTGGTATTGGTTCCCACAAGTAAGGATGACGCCGTGGACCGGACACACCTATGTTGGAGAAAACAGAATTTATGTTTACCTGATAAATTACTTTCTCCAACGGTGTGTCCGGTCCACGGCCCGCCCTGGTTTTTTTAATCAGGTCTGATAATTTATTTTCTTTAACTACAGTCACCACGGTATCATATGGTTTCTCCTATGCAAATATTCCTCCTTAACGTCGGTCGAATGACTGGGGTAGGCGGAGCCTAGGAGGGATCATGTGACCAGCTTTGCTGGGCTCTTTGCCATTTCCTGTTGGGGAGGAGAATATCCCACAAGTAAGGATGACGCCGTGGACCGGACACACCGTTGGAGAAAGTAATTTATCAGGTAAACATAAATTCTGTTTTTTCTTCTGCCCCTTCTCTGGCTCTCTTTCATCGAGGAAGGCTGCCCGTTTTTTTGTAGCTTATCTTTGTTCTTTTCACTTCTTTCAATTGTACTTTAAATTATTTTACTTTTTTTTTAGAAATCTATTTATACCTTTTTTTTTTATTATTATTATTATTTAATGAATTATTCTTCTTCAGGTTCTGCGCCTTGTGGGCGATTTCTAACCCTAGATCCAGCCATTATGGCAAGAAAAAGACATATTTCCATATTCCCTCCAGACAAAGCCCAATATTGCCCTGTTTTTTTACTACCTTGCAACCTACAAATTGCCGAGATTAAAAAACTTGAATATTACATGCACCACTTCTCATAAATATGACAACTGCGAATATATACCGGCATTTTAAAATGCCAATTCAGATTAATACAAGCATTAGGCATTTCCAGACAACTTATTTGCATATATCAAAGACTTGCGAATGGTCATGAGTCAATTTTGTTCACACATATGGAAAGTTGCGACGTTATTGGTGCATAACCTTTCATAAATATAGTGATATCATTTGTGAGGGGTTTTTTGACGACAAATGTGCAAATTTTCCTTTTCTCACTTTGATCAATTTTGCCCTAAGTAAAATCTATAAATTTATGTATGAGGTTGGCAGAGAAGTGTCGGAAGATTCAGAGTAGTCTCTTATGAAGGGTAGTACTCTTCACAATGGGACTGGAGTTTTAAGTAGTCCTGTCTAACTTTCACCCATGCTCTCACTGAGAGGCAGAGTCCGGAGATGCAGGGAGAGTCTTTCTGCAAAACCATCCCGACTCAGATTAACAGCTCCATAAGCAATCGACATTAATGAGTTTCGCTGCCTGCTTTCTGCTCTCAAGTCCATGTCAGGAGCGATGCTACTAACCTGTCACACTTGAAAGGCCGTGTTCCTGTTCCACGGCGTAGATTCTGGTAAGATCGTTTCATTTATACACTTATGATAACGTAAGAAGACAGGGTCACAGTGTGTCTCCTATTATCTGTATATAATAAAGGGCTAATACCCCCGGAAGGGAGGTTATTGAACAAGCGTGGATTTGTGCATAATATTGATTATTGTGTTTATTGTTACAAGATGTGGCTTTGTCAGTATGTGAACAGTCGGTTTCTTATCGAGAGATCTACGTGGGCCTTTTTGGCATGCTTTTCTCTGGTGCAGGGGCGGTCCTGCATGGCACTCCATGTGACTGGGTATTGCCTCTTTTTTAACTTCCTCTTCTTGACATGACAGAATAGGAGATTAAGCGGTTTCTCCCTCTTTAATTTAAAACTAATAACTGTGTCTATTTTGAGGAAGTCCCGGTTGATTCGCCTACTCAACTCTGTCCCACATACTTTGATAAGATTGCAATATCTAAAAAGAATAAGATATTTAGTACAACTGAGCCGTCCACCTCCTGAGGGTTCTCTATCCCGCAAGGTGTGTTCCCTACTCTCCTCTCCAATTGCACATGCAGCTCCCCAGGGTGCTACTAATCCTTCCGCAGGAGGGGCCCTTTGGCCACTAGATTTCGCTGATCAGTTACAGACGGCGGTTTCTGCAACTTTCAATGCCTTACCATGCCCTGTTAAGCGCAAGCAAAAGCCGAGACATAGCTATACGTCCCAGGGTAATCTACTCCGCTGGATGTCTCTGATAGATTATTTGCTGATGAGGGCAACTCCAAATCCTCGGAGGATGCTCTTTCTGGGACGGAATCGACGACATCTACGCCTCCGTCTGTGGAGGAGCCAGATTTTAAATTTAAGATGGAGCATTTGTGCTTCCTGCTAAAAGAGGTGTTCGCTACGTTAGATGTTCTGGAACCGAAGCTACAGGGTAGTGCCACAGACCTTCCTTGTTCCCATTAAAATGGCAAATACTAAGAACGAATGGGAGAAACTCGGCTCGTCTGTTTCCCCTTTTACTTCTTTTAAAAAGCTGTTCCCCGTTCCAGACGCTCAGCTCAAGCTGTGGGGGGCTGTTCCTAAGGTGGATGGTGCTATTTACACGCTCGCTAAGCAAACCACTATTCCGCTCGAGGATAGTTCTTCGTTTAAGGAGCCCATGGATAAAAAATTTGGAGTCCATGTTGAGGAAGATGTTCCAATTCACAGGGTTCGTTTTTATTTTAACCGGCAGCGGCAGTCGCTGTGGTGTCCGGAGCTGCTACCTACTGGTGTGACGCTCTGTCAGCTATGGTCGAGGTGGAGGCTCCCCTCGAGGAGATACAGGAATGAATTAAGGCCTTAAGGGAAGCTCATTCGTTCATCCGCGATGCAAATATGCAGATTATTCGCCTGAATGCCAAAACATCAGGTTTTTCTGTTCTAGCCCGCAGTCGTGGTCTGCGGACATGACTCAAGTCTAGATTACTTTCCCTCCGGTTTCAGGGGAAGGTTCTCTTTGGATCCCGGTCTGGACTTTATCATATCCACGGTCACGGGGGGCAAGGGTGCCTTCCTACCACAGGATAAAAATAATAAAACTAAGGGGTCTACTTTTTGTCCCTTTCGTTCGGACAAGTCTCAACACCAACAGCCTGCCGCGAAGATCGAGCAGTCCAAGGGATCTTGGAAACTAACTCACTCTTGGAACAAGACCAAGCAGTAAAAAGCCTGCCGAGACAAAATCGGCATGAAGGGGCGGCCCCCGATACGTCTCTGGATCGCGTAGGGGGCAGACTATCTATTTTTTCTGAGGCCTGGATACGTTCAGGACCCTTGGGTTCTGGAGGTCATAGCCCAGGGCTACATGATAGGATTCCAGACTCATCCGCTCAGAGGCAGATTCCTTCTATCAAATATATTCAAGACCAGAGAAGAAAAACTCCTTTCTCTGAGTTATCACCCCAGTCCCTCTAGCAGAAAGAGGTCTGTGGTATTATTCAAACCTTTTCATGGTCCTAAAGGAGGGCACGTTTCGCCCAATTCTGGACCTAAAGTGCTTAAACAAGTTTCTGTCAGTCCCATCATTCAAAATGGAGACGATCAGATCGATTCTGGGGTCGTCCCGATTCATCAGATTCCAGTCGGACAACATTACCTTGGTGGCTTACATAAAGCACCAGGGGGAAACGAGAAGCTCCCTAGCCATGAGGGAAGTATCTTGGATTCTGGAATGGGCAGAGACCCACGACTGTTCGGTCTCAGCGATCCACATTCCGGGTGTGGACAACTGGGAAGCGGATTTTCTCAGCAGACAATCATTTCATCCGAGGGGATGGTCTCTCGATCCTGAGGTGTTTGCGGAGATCTGCAACAGGTGGAGGACGCCGGAGATAGACCTCATGGCATCCAGACTCAACGTCAAGCTACCCAGATACGGGTCATGGTCCAGGGACCCCCAGGCATAGCTGATCAACCTAATTTACATTTTTCCATCGTTGCCACTCCTTCCTCAAGCCGTGGCCCGCATCAAACAGAAGCAAGCTTCGACCATTCTGATTGCTCCGTTGTGGCCGCGGAGGATGTGGTTTGCGGATTTGGTTTGATGTCATTGTCTCTTCCTTGGAGGTTAAGAAGAAAAAATGGGGTTTATTTAGCAGCGCTAAAAAAAGCTAGGAAATGATGATACCAATCTAATTTATGTTTTATACAATCTATTTTATTTAAAAATTCTTATAACACATAAAAACAACAGCAAATGCTTTTCCTAATTAATAAAGGGACGTCTCCCTTATACAACACTTATAAAAACAGACTAGAACCATATAATCCTAGAATTTCAGGTATAAAGGAATTAATTCTATAGATAACATATGGCAAGCAACAAATTTCTAAGATAAATGGTGAATTAAATATTTAAAAGGCACAAATGTATCAATCCTAATAGCTTTACAGTTCTTCAGTAACAAATTCAGTTATAAAGTTACACAGTTACTTTCCTTGGACATATAATTGGCTCAGGTGTGCTGGATAGTTAAAAAGGCAAAAAACAGCCAATATTCTGATTTAGGTGCCAAAGCAATCGTGGTTAATGGAAATGGTTAATTTAACAGATGAATAACTTGATGTCTTTAAAGTTCAGTTTGCGTGTTTTAAAAAACGTAGTGCAAATTAGTGTAGAGGTACCTTAATCTGTCCTGGTTGCAACCGCTGATTATCTTCACTGTGAGGGATTCACAGACTGTTTGTTCCTGGTGCTTTTGATAAGTCACCTGACCTTCTCTTTGATTCAGAGGTCAGGGGTGATGATCCGTTCTGGTGATGTAGTTATCCTTTTTTTTGTTTTCCTTTCTTCTTATAGCCCAAATATTGTTTTCATCTGGGTTCCCTCAGACTTCTTAAGGTTTGAAGAAATCTTTGGTCAGTGTTTAGCAGTAACACCGTATTCCCTGAAGTTACCAAAGGTAGATTTTAACTTGCAGGGTCAGGAGAAAAGTTTAAAGTTGCAGGGTCACACAGCTTTGTGACAGTAGTAAATGAAGTTTAGTAGAGTGTAGCAGGTCCCATTCAACGCGTTTCACCCTTCTGGGCTTTATCAAGAATGCTTATCCTGCTAGCTTCTGGCTTTTTAAAGGTATGAATGTGTTTTGATTGGTTCCTTCATTTCCTTTTGATTTCTATCAACACCTGTGTGGCTTCCAATGTAAAGGTGGACTTTATTTAAGTTGGTAATGATTGTTTCTGTGTTGTTATTTAGTTACATGATACACAAGGAAGAGAACTTATCATTTCTGCTTTATTAGCATTCACACAATTCAACTTATATATTTCAATTCTAAAGTGCCTTTATTAGATAATATACATTTAGATCGTGCAAACTTAAAATTACCTAAACTGAAACGAAAATATAAGAATCAGACTTACCATTCCCATATCTAGAATTATTGTAAGTGGGTGAAAATTAATGATATATATATATATTCCTTTTCAACAAAGGATAGTAAGTTCAACAATTTATAAATTTGTAACAATTTAAAAATGGACAAAACGAAAATATAAGAATCAGAATCATCATTCCCATATCTAGAATTATTGTTAGTGGGTAAATGTTAACGATATATACATATTCCTTTTCAACAAAGGATAGTAAGTTCAACAATTTATACATTTGTAACAATTTAAAAATGGACGAAACGAAAATATAAGAATCAGAATCATCATTCCCATATCTAGAATTATTGTTAGTGGGTAAAAATTAACGATATATACATATTCCTTTTCAACAAAGGATAGTAAGTTCAACAATTTATAAATTTGTAACAATTTAAAAATGGACGAAACGAAAATATAAGAATCAGAATCATCATTCCCATATCTAGAATTATTGTTAGTGGGTAAAAATTAACGATATATACATATTTTAAAATCTTTTGTTTACTACTAAATTTACAGGCCCGGCATCTAAAACAGGGGAAAAAACCATTTAAAGGATTTCCGTCTAGGCACCTTTGAGTGTCTTTCTTCTTTATGCTCTGAGATAGACATTTCCCCCTTCTTATAAAAGTCTCTTACAATATGCGAACATTTTCCAGGTTAAATCAGCCAATACTCACATACATTAAATAAGCAATAACATTTCAATTTATCTTGGGCAAAGATAGTACAAGCCCTATATAAATTCATTTTTCTAGTAATTAAAAAGGAATTTTTATCCCCCTAAAATAAATAAATTAATTGAATAAGC
Organism: Bombina bombina; assembly: GCF_027579735.1. Classification (NCBI taxonomy): domain Eukaryota; kingdom Metazoa; phylum Chordata; class Amphibia; order Anura; family Bombinatoridae; genus Bombina; species Bombina bombina. The sequence continues at coordinate 136,007 of NW_026512723.1, forward strand.
CATATTTTTACCCACTAGCAATAACTCTAGTTATGGGATTGATAATTTCTGATTTAATTGTACATCCATTTTTAAATTGTTAATTTATAAATTGTTGAACTTACTATCCTTTGTTGAAAAGGAATATGTATATATCGTTAATTTTTACCCACTAACAATAATTCTAGATATGGGAATGATGATTCTGATTCTTATATTTTCGTTTCGTCCATTTTTAAATTGTTACAAATTTATAAATTGTTGAACTTACTATCCTTTGTTGAAAAGGAATATGTATATATCGTTAATTTTTACCCACTAACAATAATTCTAGATATGGGAATGATGATTCTGATTCTTATATTTTCGTTTCGTCCATTTTTAAATTGTTACAAATGTATAAATTGTTGAACTTACTATCCTTTGTTGAAAAGGAATATGTATATATCGTTAACATTTACCCACTAACAATAATTCTAGATATGGGAATGATGATTCTGATTCTTATATTTTCGTTTCGTCCATTTTTAAATTGTTACAAATTTATAAATTGTTGAACTTACTATCCTTTGTTGAAAAGGAATATATATATATCATTAATTTTCACCCACTTACAATAATTCTAGATATGGGAATGGTAATTCTGATTCTTATATTTTCGTTTCAGTTTAGGTAATTTTAAGTTTGCACGATCTAAATGTATATTATCTAATAAAGGCACTTTAGAATTGAAATATATAAGTTGAATTGTGTGAATGCTAATAAAGCAGAAATGATAAGTTCTCTTCCTTGTGTATCATGTAACTAAATAACAACACAGAAACAATCATTACCAACTTAAATAAAGTCCACCTTTACATTGGAAGCCACACAGGTGTTGATAGAAATCAAAAGGAAATGAAGGAACCAATCAAAACACATTCATACCTTTAAAAAGCCAGAAGCTAGCAGGATAAGCATTCTTGATAAAGCCCAGAAGGGTGAAACGCGTTGAATGGGACCTGCTACACTCTACTAAACTTCATTTACTACTGTCACAAAGCTGTGTGACCCTGCAACTTTAAACTTTTCTCCTGACCCTGCAAGTTAAAATCTACCTTTGGTAACTTCAGGGAATACGGTGTTACTGCTAAACACTGACCAAAGATTTCTTCAAACCTTAAGAAGTCTGAGGGAACCCAGATGAAAACAATATTTGGGCTATAAGAAGAAAGGAAAACAAAAAAAAGGATAACTACATCACCAGAACGGATCATCACCCCTGACCTCTGAATCAAAGAGAAGGTCAGGTGACTTATCAGAAGCACCAGGAACAAACAGTCTGTGAATCCCTCACAGTGAAGATAATCAGCGGTTGCAACCAGGACAGATTAAGGTACCTCTACACTAATTTGCACTACGTTTTTTAAAACACGCAAACTGAACTTTAAAGACATCAAGGTATTCAACTGTTAAATTAACCATTTCCATTAACCACGATTGCTTTGGCACCTAAATCAGAATATTGGCTGTTTTTTGCCTTTTTAACTATCCAGCACACCTGAGCCAATTATATGTCCAAGGAAAGTAACTGTGTAACTTTATAACTGAATTTGTTACTGAAGAACTGTAAAGCTATTAGGATTGATACATTTGTGCCTTTTAAATATTTAATTCACCATTTATCTTAGAAATTTGTTGCTTGCCATATGTTATCTATAGAATTAATTCCTTTATACCTGAAATTCTAGGATTATATGGTTCTAGTCTGTTTTTATAAGTGTTGTATAAGGGAGACGTCCCTTTATTAATTAGGAAAAGCATTTGCTGTTGTTTTTATGTGTTATAAGAATTTTTAAATAAAATAGATTGTATAAAACATAAATTAGATTGGTATCATCATTTCCTAGCTTTTTTTAGCGCTGCTAAATAAACCCCATTTTTTCTTCTTATCCACCATTTAGTTCTCTTTGAGGGAAGAACTTTTTTAGCAGCAGGAATCCACCTTTAGGCGCTCCTATCACACTACACATAAATATCTTCCTTGGAGGTTACCCTGTCGCAGAGATCTGCTGGTTCAGGGTCCCGTTCTACACCAAAATCTTGCTTCTCTGAGGCTGACTCTGTGGAGATTGAACGCCTAGTCTAAGAGAGGCTTTTCTGAGAGAGTGATCGATACTATCATCCAGGCCAGGAAACCGGTCACTCATCGGATCTATCATAAGGTGTGGAGGACCTACTTATCCTGGTGTGAGGAACGTGGATATCCCTAGCACAAGGTTAGGGTAGCCAATATTCTGGCTTTTCTCCAGGATGGACTGGATAATGGTCTTGCCTTCCTAAAAGGGACAGATTTCGGCCTTATTGGTGCTGTTACACAAGAAACTTGCAGAGCTTCCTGATATTCAGTCCTTTGTTCATGCTCTGGTTTGGATCAGTCCTTTAGAAGTTCGGCTCCTCCTTGTAACTTAAACTTGGTTCTTAAGATTTTGCAGAAGGCTCCGTTTGAGCCTATGCATTCGCTTGACATTAAGATTCTTTCCTGGAAGGTGCTATTCCTACTGGCTATTGCATCGGCTCACAGAGTCTCTGAGTAAGCGGCTTTGCACTGTGATCCACCTTACCTGGTTTTTCACGCTGATAAGGCTGTTCTGCGCACTGGGTTGGGGTTTCTCCCCAAGGTTGTGTCGAGCCATAATATCAATCAGGAAAAAGTAGTTCCTTCCTTGTATCCTAACCCTTCTTCATCTCAGGAAAGGTTACTTCATAACTTGGATGTGGTCCGGACATTGAAGTTTTATCTTCAGGCCACGAAGGACTTCAGACAGACTTCGTCTTTGTGGTGTATTTAGGGAAGCGCAAGGGGCAGAGGGCCTCTTCTACTTCACTGTCTTTCTGGTTGAGAAGCATTATACGTTTGGCCTATGAGACAGCGGGACATAAGCCTCCTCAGAGGATTACGGCTCACTCAACTAGGGCTGTGGCCTCTTTTTGCGCCTTTAAAAACGAGGGTTCTCTGGTGCAGATTTGCGGCTACTTGGGGGTCTATTTATCAAAGCGTCAACTATGTTGCATTCGCGGGTGTCAATACACTCGCCTAACATTGTCAAACATCGCGGCCGCGGATCTGAATACGATCTCCATATTTATTAAAAAAGCCGTCAAAAACACGCACACCAAGTACGGGGCGATGAGCATCAGACTGTTGTTAACTAACAGTCATCGATGGCGCTGTTTTTCAGGTTTTTCCCAACTTTATTTATACCAAATAAACTGCTACAAAGTACACTAACACCCATAAACTACCTATTAACCCTTAAACCGCCGCCCTCCCGCATCACTGCCACTATAATAAACCTATTAACTCCTAATCTGCCACTCCTGATATCACTGCCACTAATATAAATATTAACCCCTATTCCGCCGCTTCCCGACATTACCGTCACTAAATAAACTTATTAACCCCTAAACCTCTGGCCTCCCACATCACCACCACTGACTAAACCTATTAACCCCTAAACCATCAGCCCCCCACATCGCCAAAAACTAAATTAAGCTATTAGCCCCTAAATCTAACAACCCCTTAACTTTTAATTTATATTAAGATAGGGATCTTGTAATTTTAATTTAAATTTGCCTGTAGAATTAAAATAAACTAATTTTAAACTATAAATTAACCTACCCTAACTATTATACTAACATTAAATTAAACTACCAGTTAAATAAACTAAATTACATATTAAACAACCTAACACTACTAAAATTATTTAAATATACAATTAAACACTATTACAAAGTATGAAATTACAAAAAAAAACAAACACTAAGTTACAAAAAATAACAAACGAAATTATTCAAAATAAAAAAGAATTACACCTAATCTAATAGCCCTATCAAAATTAAAAAAGCCCACCCAAAAAAAAAAACCTAGCCTACAATAAACTACCAATGACCCTTAAAAGGGCCTTTTGTGTGGCATTGCCCCAAAGATATTAGCTCTTTTACCTGTAAAAAATAAATAAAAATACAAGGAACCCCCCCAACAGTAAAACCCACCACCCAACCACCCACCCCCAAATAAAAACCCTAACTCTAAAAAAACCAAAACCTAAGCTACCCATTGCCCTGAAAAGGGCATTTGGATGGGCATTTAGCTCTTTTACAAGCCCAAACCCTAATCTAAAACCCACCCAAAAAAAAAAAAAAATACTAACACTAACCCCCGAAGATCCACTTACAGTTCTGAAGTCCCAACATCGAGGCAGAGAAGTCTTCATCCAGGCAGCGATGCCTTCATCCAGGCATCTTCTTTCTTCATCCCTGCGGCGCAGAGCAGGTCCATCCTGAAGCCATCCCTCTCGGAGCTCCTCTTCTTCCGTTCGCTGCCGTAAACTGAAGCTTCAATGCAAGGGATGCGATTCAAGATGGCATCCCTTGCATTCCTATTGGCTGATTTGAGTGTTAAATTCAAATCCACCAAAAGGAGGCAAGCTTCTGATTTGAACAGCCAATAGATTTTCAGTAGCTGTTCAAATCAGCCAATAGGATTTCAGAAGTCCGCCTCCTATTTGAATTTAACACTCAAATCAGCCAATAGGAATGCAAGGGACGCCATCTTGAATCGCATCCCTTGCATTGAAGCTTCAGTTTACGGGGGCGACAGTAAGAAGTGGAGCTCCGCGTCGGATGGCTTCAGGGTGGACCTGTTCCGCGACGCAGGGATGAAGATAGAAGATGCCGCTTGGATGAAGACTTCTACCGCCTGGATGGATGAAGACATAGCCGCCTGGATGAAGACTTCTCCGCCTGGATGTCGGGACCTCAGAACTGTAGGGGTTAGGGTTTTTATTTGGGTGGGTTGGTTGGGTGGTGGGTTTTACTGTTGGGGGGTCTTTTTTTTTTTTTTTTTTTTTTTTTTTTTTTTTTTTTACAGGTAAAAGAGCTGATATCTTTGGGGCAGTGCCCCACAAAAGGCCCTTTTAAGGGCCATTGGTAGTTTATTGTAGGCTAGGGTTTTTTTCTATTTGGAGTGGCTTTTTTATTAGATTAGGTGTAATTCTTTTTTATTTTGGATAATTTTGTTTGTTATTTTTCGTAATTTAGTGTTTATTTTTTGTAACTTAGTGTTTGTTTTTTTGTAATTTCGTACTATAATAATTTTAGTAGTGTTAGGTTTTTTAATATGTAATTTAGTGTATTTAATTGGTAGTTTAATTTTAGTATAATAGTTAGGGTAGGTTAATTTATAGTTTAAAATTAGTTTATTTTAATTCTACAGGTAAGTTTTAATTTATTTTATGATAGGGATCTTGTAATTTAAAGTTAAGGGGTTGTTAGGTTTATGGGTTAATAGTAGTTTTTGGCGATGTAGGTCGCTGACGTTTTAGGGGTTAATAGGTTTAGTTAGTGGTGGTGATGTGGGAGGCCAGAGGTTTAGGGGTTAATAATTTTATTTAGTGGCGAGATAGGGGTTAATACAATTTATTTGTGTCGGCGATGTTGGAGGCAGCAGATTAGGGCTGTTTAGACAAGTAATGAATGAAGCAGTGGACTTTCCTCCCATTAAGATGGAAAACATAAATTATGCTTACCTGATAATTTCATTTCCATCTGTGGGATGAGAGTCCACTGCTCCCACCAGTTTCTCCGGTGGGCGAACCTAAATTTAGTATTTTTCTTCTGGCACTATTTATACCCTGATATTTCTCCTACTGTTCCTTGTTCCCTTGGCAGAATGACTGGAGGATGAGGGGAGTGGGGTAGGTATTTAAGCCTTTGGCTGGGGGGGTCTTTGCCTCCTCCTGGTGGCCAGGTTCTGTATTTCCCACAAGTAATAAATGAAGCAGTGAACTCTACAACCACAGATGGAAATGAAATTATTAGGTAAGCATAATTTGTTATTACCTATTCACCAGTTTTGCATAACCTACACTGTTATATTAATACACTTTTTACCTCTGATTACTTTGTATCCAAGCCTCTGCAGACTGCCCCCTTATCTCAGTTCTTGTAACAGAATTGCATTTCAGCCAATCAGTGCTGACTCCTAAATAACTCCACTGGAGTGAGCACAATGTTATCTATATGACACACATGAACTAGCACTGTCTAGCTGTCAAAATGTACTGAGATAAAAGGCGGCCTTCAGCGGTTTAGAAATCCATTTGAGCCTACCTAGATTTAGCTTTCAAAAAAAGAATACCAAGAGAACAAAGAAAGTTTGAAGATAAACGTAAATTGGAAAGTTGTTTAAAATTGTGTGCACCATCTGAATCATGAAAGTTTAATTTTGACCAGACTGTCCCTTTTAACATACAATTTTTTTTTTCCTGTGTATTTTTGTGTGAATGATTTATTAAATACATAATTAATTTTGTATGATTTTTAAATTATGATTTTAATTGTGCACTTTTGTAAAGTATGCATCTCCTTCCCATATGAAATTGCAGTATATGCCCCTTAGTGAGACACCCTGTTTTCAGGGTAAAACATTGCTTTATATATTTCAACCAGAGAAATCGTACTGGCGAGCACTGTTAAATAATCTCGACAGCCCAGAGACCTTTAGATAATCGGCTTCTAAATTCTCTTTTTTCTGTATGTATCTGTGTAATGTAGGGTCAGTTTGCCATCTAGTGGTAATATGAGAACATTACCTGCATTGGTGCAGTGGTGTGATCTGACTAGTAAAGAATGGATTCCATTTAAGGGACAAAATTAGACTTTCACGATTCAGATAGGGCATACAATTTTTACTTTTATCATTAAATTTGCTTTGTATTCTTGGTATTTTTTGTTGTTGAAAGCTAAACCTAGGTAGGCTCATATGCTAATTTCTATGCCTCTTATCTCAGTGCATTTAACCGTTAGATACTGCTAGTTCATGTGTGTCATATTAGATAACATTGTGCTCACTCCCATAGAGTTATTTAAGAGTCAGCACTAATGGGCTAAAATGCATGTCTGTCAAAAGAAATATGCTGGTTATGCAAAACTGGGGAATGGGTAATAAAGGGATTATCTATCTTTTTAAACAATAACAATTCTAGAGTAGACTTTTAAGTAACCAGTCATGCAATTCCAGGAATGTTGCATTCTGTACTAATCTAAAACCGTAAATGTTTTCAATTTGCTGACCGCTTCAACAAATTCAACTAAAACAGTATTAATAAAATATGTACTATCCAACATAAGGACCTGGGGCCACATCTTGTCACCTGTCACTTCTTCATACCAGACCACTGATCTACCTCTCCTCCGCTGCAATACACAGAATTTTCCTCTTCTGCACAGCTAGTTTATTTGTAGATTCAAATGTAATTGGTCTTTCTACAAGTATAGCTTAATAGCCTTGTAGCCCCCAATAGCTATTTCATTGTATGTTTTGCTTCATTTGTTTAATAATTCCTGCTGTTTAAATGTTTGATCTGAAGCACATGAAACCCAAAGCATCTAAATGTATCTTCTTTGTAGCTGAGAAGCATTTTCACAAGTCTCAGAAAATCAAGTTTGTTTACAAATGCTGGAATCTGTCTTGGTTATCAGCTGTGCAACTATATACTGAGGGATCCTCTGTCTTCAGGCATCTCCGAATATTAGTTAAAAATGCTTCAGATTATATTTGGATACTGGTATACAGTAGTCCAATACCAGCATTAGTCCCCACTAGAACCGATGCCATTGTCAAGGTCTCTTCCAAAATCTAAAAAAAAATCAATTTACTTAAATGGAGAGTGTACTGTAAAATTGACTTCACCTTAATTTAATGCGTTTCCAATGACTTGGTGCAGCAGCTGCAGAGTATAAAATGTATGGGGAAATTATCATTTAGTTTTATTTTTGTATATGAAATAGACTTGTTTTGGGGGTCTTGTTATTTGAAATCACAACTCATTTAATGGGCAGAGCTTGCAGGAAAATAAAAGCTCCTAATCGTATTACTCTTGATGCACACATGCTTCCTTATCTCTGTCTGTATACCAAAGCTCAATTTAAAATTAACATTTTATTACTTATCTCTCCCCCCATACTAGTGTAAGTTCATCTGCTGGATCTTTACCTAACTTTTTTTAAAGTACTGACATTTTCTGTATATGTGGTGGTTTCAGCTATTTTAAATGACAAAATAAAGGTAGAGTTTCTGCACTCTAGCAGGTAGAAAGAATCATTAAATTGATGTATGTTATGCAGTAAAAACCTCTGTCTGTAATATGTTGGACAAGGATTGACTGATCAACCCAATGATCTAATTTTATATTTATATCTGTCTGTTAATGTGCTCAGCAAAACTGAGGAGGTATTTCAAGAGACAGCAAAATATATTTTTTTAAATAATTTTGTACACAGATGTCAGATGTATTTGTACATGCAGATATTTGCTTTTTAAGTGTTGCGTGTATAATAATGTTAGGGTTGTTCTGGCTTATACAGTTTGCTGTATGGTTTAACCGTGGGCAGATGTCTGATGTTTCTTTATATTTTGCAGTCACTGGACAGAGGTGCAAGTCCGTGGAACTTCACTCCCCCGTGCTCTGCATTGCTGGGACCGTAGCCTGCAGGACACCCACAAAAACAGCAAGACCCCAATCAAGGGCTGTCCCTTTCATCTGATGGACAGCTGTCCCTGGCCACAGTGTAACCCCACGTGTCCTTCTATTCGAGACCATTTCACGGGGCAGGAGATGAGCGTTGTCCAGTTTCTAATGCACCTTGGTTTCGATGTACAGAAGATGGCGAGCCAGCAGGGTTTGGAACCAGGCAAACTGTTGGGCATGCTGAGCAGCTAGGGAAGGGGACTATGCAGGGAAGGGGTTGGATATTTTTTTATAGGGGAAAAGCCCAGAGGTTTCTGGCATTCCAACGTGAGCTGTTTTAATGGGTAGGGCCTGATAGCAAAGGAAAGGTGTATTGGAAGTAACTTAAGACAAAGAAAAGGGTCTTGTTAGCTTTATGGTGAAGGGGGAGGGTCCTGATAATATTGGGTCACATTAAAAGGGTGATATATTATTATAAACTACTTGCAGATACACTTAAACGGTACAGTATGATCTTCCCTTTAAAAATGTATCCCAACCTAACAGGGCTGTTTTATCACTTTGCTTGGTATAATTGGGTTAGTATGGGAAGTTGATTTTTAGAAATGTTCAGATGAATGTTCTGGGTCCACAATGCACATCATTTTAAAACCATAAAATGCTCTTCCTGGAGAGGAAGATCCTTTTTTTTTTTATTATTAATTTACAAAATCTTCAGGACACTATAACTTGTATATGAATTCCGCACTTAGGTTATAGGAATAGTACTGAAGAATATTTTTAGGTGCAAAATGTTTTTAAAAACAATTTTATATCTACAGGTACAAAATCCAGAATTATTCCGAAATCCAGAACTTTTATACGTTAAAAAAAAATTACCATTTTCAAAATCTCTCTTTGTCTTTAAATGTGTACTGGTGTAGTGTATGGCTCCCATTTTGGGTTTGGATTGACTGACTTTTATTTCAGAGCTTATATGATAATAATTCACAGGTGCCCCAAATAAGAGGGCATTGTAATTCGCCAAAGGCAATATATTTTCTTCCCTTAAAGGGCCAGTCAGTGTTATTAACGTTAAATAAGTCTGCACTATGTGCAGACATATATAATATTGACCTAGCGATGCTTGTTAAAAAGGAGACACATAATAAAGTTTTAATCCCCAAAGCTCTCACACATTTTTTTTTACAGGCATTGCTTAGTTAATTTTACATAATTCTGCACATGGTGCAGAATTATGTAACATTAATAACGTTGACTGGCCCTTTAACATAAGTTACAGAGACCTAAATAAAATAATGAAAATTATTTTATTTACCCTTCAAAATTATTTGGACCATTTATTTATTTATATTTTAATGAGCAAGTTTCTGGATTGTGGTTTTATATCTACTAACCAAAAAGTCACTATTGTGTATTTGCAGATATTCTACATTCAGATTATCATGGTATATTAAAGGGGCATAAAACCCTTTTTTTTTTTTTTCTGGCATGATTCAGATATAGCATGTGATTCTAAACTCTGAACAACTTTCAAATGTTCTTCTATAATCTAATTTGTTTTGTTCTCTTGGCATTCTTTGTTGGAAAGGATACATAGGTAGGCTCAGGAGCCGCTCATTGGTGGCTGCACATATGTGCCTCATGTTATTGGCTCACTCAATGTGTTAACTAGCTCCCAGTAATGGAATGATGCTTCTTTAACAAAGAATACGAAGAAAATGAAGCAAATTAGATAATACCAGTAAATTGGACATTTGTTTAAAATTGTATTCTCTTTCTGATTCATGAAAAAAAAATGGGGTTTCATGTCCCTTTTAAGATAGAGGTCTTCATCTGTTTTATAATTTATCAGATTTTATGACTTCCAGTGAAATAAAACCTAGACATCTAGAGTGGTTTTTGTGGTAGTATAGAAAGTCTGAGGATAATTGCTGATCCATTTTGTTGGGTCATAATTCAATTAAATTTTTTCTTTCATGCATATATGTACAGCAAGTGAAGACGCAATTTTTTTGGAATGCACAACCAAACATGCAAAATAATTTTTTTCTTTTTGCTTAGAAAAAGGATGAATTTGAATTTGCTTATTGAATTGCATATTTGTGCGCACATGTTTTTGAACGTAATAACATCCGTTTTCAAGATAAAGTTCATAATACAAAATCCTTACCCTGTTATAGTTTATATTGATTGATCAGGGCAGGAGCTCTTTGTCTGATAACAGCCGAAGGAGAGAAAAGGCTTTCCATATGGTAGGCCCCTGGACCGCAAACCAATGAACAGTTTATCTATATGCAGATATTTTGCAATGTAATGTTTAATTGCTAATAAATACTATGCATCTAAATAAAAAATATTACTGTCCCTTTTAAAGTACATAAAACACTATTTCTTTCCTAATGCATGGAGAGTTCACAACGTCATTCCAATTACTAGTGGGATATTCACTCCTGGCCAGCAGGAGGAGGCAAAGAGCACCCCAGCAAAGCTGTTAAGTGTCACTTCCCTTACCCATAACCCCCAGTCATTCTCTTTGCCTCTGTCAATGGAGGATGGGAAGTTCGGTGTCTGAAGATTTTATTCCTTTTTTGGGTACTTTTCCCTGCAAGCAAGGTTTAGCTGTGTCCACGTCAATCTCTTGAGAAAGATAAGTGGTGGCTTTTAAGCAGTTAGAAAGTGGTGAGGTGGTCCTTGCTTTGTTTTCTAACATTTTTGCTGCCCTAGTTATAGAAAGCCAGAGTTAATTACACTGTTCTTTCTTTTTCTACAGGTCTCTGTAAGGAGTATGTTTCCTTTCACGCCTTGTAAGCTGTCTTCCTGCCTGACAGCTGGATTTGTAGGTAAGTGCTTTTGTCTTCTAGGTCTTGGAGACTTGCACTTCAAAAGATTTTTTTCTGCAGTATTTCTTTGGGATATGTTTAATCCTTTATACAGGATTTACTTAGTCAGTGTGCAGGCACTTATCGTATATGTGGAGACTAAGGGGTTAAGCTTCCCTTACTGTTTATTTGACGTTTACTCTGTGGCTGATAACATATACTTTTAAGTTCTGGTGTTGGTACTTATTCTTTATTTTTTATTTGGGGATTTGTGGATGCTGGGCTCTACATTTTCATCTCCGATCTTACACAGCAGTTTTCTAAGAGATGCACGCTTTTGGCTTGCTATGCAGTCTCTTTTTCTGCCGGTCATGTGACTTCCCGCTCATCCGCTGGAGCTGAGCTGAGCAGAGCGGCATCATTACTGTTAAAATACAAAGAGTAGAAAGAGGGCGCCACAATAGCGTGATACCGTCTGGATATGCAGGTACAAATAAAAGTAAGTATTATGCTTACCAAATGGTGTGGCACTGTGCTGTGACCAGTGCAAGAAAGCAGGCTAGCACTTATCAGTGGCTAGTACACTGTGGAAGCCAAGCTCCAAAGGCACTTGTCCTAGTTGTATCTTTGTATATGCCTCCTGTTGGCCGGACTCTAGGTGCTGCAAAGATGTATTCTTTTGTGTGTTGTTCAGTTGTTATTGATAAACCACAAACACAGACAACTTCAAATAAAATGGCTTTTAATACTAATGACGCCTTTCTCAACCTCAACCAGGTTGTTTCATCAGATAAAAAAGTGAAGTCATTACTGTGTCAACTTCTTCTTTGACAGTTCGCTTGACGATCGGCAGGACAGTTTCATGACAATCTAAAATTTGGGATACTTTGAAGGTTCAGGCAGGGCACCTCAGACTGTCTGAGGTGTAGAGGCGCTTATTTTGTTTCTCTTGTTTTAGGGGATTAATCTGAACGTGTGTATGCTCTGAGGGAATTAAGTGACAGTGTCATTTTCAAAGTACTTGTCATTCCTTTAATTGTGGGGAATTCTTTCAGCTATGGACATGGAACAGGAGTCTGTTTCTATTGATAGATGTTTATTGTGTTTAGAGGCCCAAATTGTTTTGCCTATGCAATTTTGTTCTTCATGTTTAGCTATAACCCTAGAGTTTAAGGATACATTATTGCCCTCTGAGCTTATTGTCTCCCAGGATAATGCTGTTCAGGTTATGCTGCCGCTTTCTCCTCAAACGTCCCAAACCTCAATGACATCACATACAGTGCCCTGCGATTCCTCTCAGCCTCCTGGAGGCATATATTTGCCTGTAGATTTTGCTGCACAGATATCTTTTGCTGTGTCTGCGGCTTTATCTGCTTTTCCCATGATGGGGAAGCGCAAGAGTAAATCAAAGCATATTTCTGATAATAAGGTGTCTTATCTGCTGCAAAGGTTGTCCTCCCCCATGATTCTGATAAGGAGGATACCTCGGTAGGTTCTGAGGGTGAAATCTCAGATTCTGACAGTATAAATCCTTTGACTGATTCTGAATTAATAAACTTCAGATTTAAGCTTGAACACCTTAGTTTACTTCTAAAGGAGGTACTAGCTACTTTAGACGACTCCGATTCTTCTGTCGCGGTCAACCCTAAAAGGTCTAGTAAGCTTAACAAATACTATGATGTTCCTTCCTCTGTGGAAGTGTTTCCTGTTCCAGGCCATGCGTTGGAGATCATTGCACAGGAATGGGATAAGCAAGGGATTCCTTTTTCCCCGTCTCTTGTCTTTAAAAAGATGTTTCCTGTTGCCGACTCCATTCGAGACTCATGGCGCACGGTGCCTAAAGTAGAAGGGGCTATTTCTTCTCTGGCCAAGAGAACCACGATTCCTATAGACAATAGCTGTTCTTTTAAGGATCCCATGGACAAAAACTGGAGGCTTATTTAAAGAAAATGTATGTTCATCAGGGTCTACAATGGTAACCTGCAATTTGTATTGCCACAGTAAAAAGTGCAGCGACTTATTGGTGTGATGCTTTGTCGGAATTCATTTTAGAGGAGACTCCATTAGAGGAGATCCAAGATAGGATTAAGGCTCTCAAACTAGCCAATTTTGATGCTAACATGCAAGTCATTAGACTGGGAGCCGGGATGTCTAGCTTCACTGTGCTAACCCGCAGGGCTCTGTGGCTAAAATCTTGGTCAGCTGTTGTTACCTCCAAGTCCAAGCTCCTGTTGCTACCTTACAAGGGCAAGTCCCTGTTTGGTCCTGGTCTGGCGGAGATAATTTCTGAAATTAATGGTGGAAAGGGGTAATTTCTATGACAAGACGAGAAGAATAGACCTAAGGGACGTCAAAATTCTAATATTTTCATTCCTTTTGTATCTTCAAAGGTCAAAAGTCTTCCTCTCCCTCCTCCAAGCTGGAGCAGTCCAAGTCCGCTTGGAGATCCAACCAGACTTGGAATAAAGGGAAGCAATCTAAGAAACCCTCATCTGAGACTAAGTAAGCAGACTTTCCTTGTTTAGACAAGCATGGTAACCCAATGTCCCAGACCCTTGTGCTGGGGACATAGTATCTCAGGGTTACAAAATAGATTGCGACTCATCCTCCCTGGGGCAGATTACTCCTCTCAAGGTTATCTGCGGATTAGGTAAAAAGAGAGGCATTCCTAAACTGCGTTTAGGACCTTCCAGTCGCAGTAAGGGAACAGGGTCTAGGATTCTATACAAATCTGTTTCTGGTTCCCAAAAAAGAGGGAATTTTTTGACCCATTTTAGACCTAAAAGTGTCTCAACAAATTTCTCCGGGTACCGTCCTTCAAAATGGAAACCATTAGTTCCATTCTTCCTTTGGTCCAAGAGAGTCAATTCATGTCGACCATAGAACTGAAGGATGCATATCTTCATGTTCCCATCCACAAATCACCATTTCCTGAGATTTGCTTTTCTAGACAAGCACTTTCAATTTGTTGCTCTTCCGTTTGGCCTTGCCACAGCTCCCAGAATTTTCACAAAGGTTCTGGGGGCTCTCTTGGCAGTTGTCAGGTCTCAGGGAATTGTGGTGGCACCTTACCTGGACGACATATTGGTTCAGGCACCATCTTTTCAACTAGCAAACTCTCATACAGAGATCTTGTCTTTTTTTATGTTCCCACGGATGGAAACTGAATCTGACGAAGAGTACCCTTGTTCCATCTACAAGGGTGTGTTTCTAAGGGACCATCATAGAATCCCTATCTATGAAGATTTTTCTGACAGAGGTCAGAAAATCCAAACTCCTCTCCTCTTGCCTCTCTCTACAGTCTACTGTTCGGCCATCGGTGGCTCAATGCATGGAGGTAATTGGTCTGATGGTCGCTTCCATGGACATCATTCCCTTTGCTCAATTCCATTTGAGAGCTCTGCAATTATGCATGCTCAGACAATGGAACGGAGACCATTCGGATATGTCTCAGAAGATAGATCTGGATCAGTTGACAAGAGACTCTCTCGTGGTGGATTTCTCAGGAGCAGGGCATATGCTTCCGGAGACCCTTCTGGGTGATTGTGACCACAGACGCTACCTTGCTAGGTTGGGGAGCAGTCTGAGACTTGTTAAAGGTCCAGGGCCTATGGACTCAGGAGGAGTCTTCTCTCCTCATAAACATCTTGGAAGTGAGAGTGATCGTCAATGCCTTGATGGCTTGGCCTCAGTTTTCCTTAGCCCAGTTTTTCAGATTCCAGTCAGACAACATCACCTCAGTGGCTTACATCAACCACCAGGGAGGAACTCGGAGTTCCTTGGCCATGAAGGAGGTGGCACGGATTATTCAGTGGGCGGAAGCTCACAATTGTCTTCCATCCACATTCCAGGGTTGGAAACTAGGAAGCGGATTTTCTGAGCAGACAGACCTTTCATCCCTGGGAGTGGGCTCTCCATCTGGAGGTATTCTCAAGGTTAACCCTCAAGTGGGAGATCCTCCCTGATAGATGCTCTGTTGGTTCCTTGGGATTTGGGTCTAGCATACCTGTTTCCTCAGTTTGCGCTCCTTCCACGAGTTATTGCTCGTATCAAACAGGAGAGAGCGTCTGTAATTCTAATAGCTCCTGCATGGCATTACAGGATCTGGTTTGCAGACCTAGTGAAGATGTCATCTCTTCCTCCTTGGAGATTACTTCTGAGGAAGGACCTTCTAACTCAGGGTCCTTTCCTCCATCTAAATCTTGTTTCTCTGAAGCTAACTGCATGGAGATTGAACGCTTAGTTTTCTGAGTCAGTCATTGACACCATGCTTCAGACTCGCAAGCCTGTTTCCATAAGGTATGGCGCAAATACCTATATTGGTGTGAATCAAAGGGCTTCTCTTGGAGTAGGGTCAGGATTCCTAGAATTTTGTTTTTGCTCCAGGAAGGTCTGGAGAAAGGGTTGTCAGTCAGTTCTCTAAAAGGTCAGATTTCTGCATTATCTATTCTTTTACATAAGCGTCTGGCGGATGTGCCAGATGTTCAATCATTTTGCCAGGCCCTGGTCAGAATCAGGCCTTTGTTTAAAGCTGTTTCTCCTCCTTGGAGCCTTAACCTAGTTCTTAGAGTTTTGCAGCAGGCTCCGTTTGAGTCAATGCATTTCGTAGATATTAAAGGGACAGTATACACTCATTTTCATATAACTGCATGTAATAGACACTACTATAAAGAATAAGATGCACAGATACTGATATAAAAATCCAGTATAAAATGGTTTAAAAACGTACTTAGAAGCTTTCAGTTTAGCTCTGTTGAATAGGTAGCTGGAAAGCCCACTGCAAGTGGTAAATAAGACACTCCCCCCCTCCCCCTTCTTTTGCATATGAAAAGACCCTTAACACAAACAGGAGCAAGCTGGAGAAGGTAGCTGACGGTATTCAAATAAAACTTTGGGGCTTGGTTAGGAGTCTGAAAATCAGAGCAATGTTATTTAAAAATAAGCAAAATTATACATTTTTTAAAAAAAAAAACTTTATGGGCTTTATAAATAGATCATCTACAAAACATTTATGCAAAGAAAAAATGAGTGTATAATGGCCCTTTAAGTTATTATCTTGAAAAGTTTTTTGTTTCTTGTTGCTATTTCTTCTGCTCACAGAGTTTCTGAACTCTCGGCTAAGCATTTCGATTTCCTTGCCTTATTTTTCATGCGGATAAGGCGGTCCTTCGTACTAAATTGGGGTTTCTCCCTTACGTGGTTTCGGATAGAAAATCTTTGCCTGTCTTCTGCCCTGTTTGTTTCTCAGGAAAGTGTAAGGGTCAATAGGCTACTTCTACTTCTCTTTCCCTCTGGTTGAGAAGTTTGATTCGTTTTGTTTGAGACTGCTGGACAGAAGCCTCCTGAGAGAATTATGGCTCATTCCACTAGGGCTCTCTCCTCTTCTTGGGCTTTCGAAAATGAAGCTTCTGTGGAACAGATTTGCAAGGCGGCAACATGGTCCTGTCTGTATACTTTTTCCAAATTTTATATACTTTTGGGAGAAAGGTTCTTCAAGCGGTGGTACCTTCTATTTAGGTCTGCTTGTCTTGTTCTCCCACCTTGTTCATTCCGTGTCCTCTAGCTTGGGTATTGGTTCCCACTAGTAATTGGAATGATGTTGTGGACTCTCTATGTCTTAGGAAAGAAAATAAAATTTATGCTTACCTGATAAATTTCTTTCTTTTTGGACATGGAGAGTCCACCACCCCACCCTTACGATTAGACAGTATTTTTGCTAAACCTCAGGCACCTCAACACCTTTGTGTTATCTTCTTTTTCCATTTCCCTTCAGATGAATGACTTGGGTTATGGGTAAGGGAAGTAACACTTAACAGCTTTGCTGGAGTGCTCTTTGCCTCCTCCTGCTGGCCAGGAGTGAATATCCCACTAGTAATTGGAATGACGTTGTGGACTCTCCATGTCCAGAAAGAAAGACATTTATCAGGTAAGCATACATTTAATATTAAAGGTACAGTAAATGCTGACATTGTAGTATAAAATGCATAATTATGTATGCAAACAACCTGTACATTAAATGGATGTTAAACCGTAAATATTTGCTAGGTATAATGTTGTAATATATTAGTTGTTAAAATATGGAAAATATAAGTGTAAAGGTTTAATTTCTATAAAGTACTTTAATTCAAAGATGATGGCGCCCATTACTTTATAGAAACTAGTTTTCTATTTCTTGGAATCTCTTCTTTTATTTCCTGTTCTATATCAGTCCCTAATTATCTTCAGCAGGGGAAAATGATAAATGGCAACTTAAGTTCAAACATGGCAGCGCCCGTTCCTTTGTAGAAACTCCAGGGGAATTTAGAAAAACAACAGTTTTCAGATTTAAATTACAGGAAAAGGGAACAAAATAAATAATGAAAGATTTTTTTTAACTACACATAATTTAAAAAATATATATTACAATCTTACACTGTTAAATATTCATTTTAAGGCTGAAATTTTTTAATTTTCCAGTCCTAAAAACTGAAAGTGCACACAACTGACACATGTCTGTGTCTAATTTGCTGTTGGTTATAACTGCCATTGTTTGGCTTCAGCAGAAATGATACATTTTGTTAACACTATGACAGTGGCAAATTGTGTCTTTCTCAGACTCAAGTTCTGATTGGCTAATCCAAGGAAGGAATGTAGTGGGTGGAGTCTGGCTATTGAAAACCACACCCCTTTAAAAGCCTATTGGGTATTAAAAGGGTATAAATCATATTTAAAAGAGTTATTGTCATTTTGTAATAAATTTACCAGTCGGATGTGAAACTGGTATTTACTGGAGCAAACTCATCTTGCTATCATTGTTATTGCAACTTTAAAAGTTGTCTTATCTGATTATGGCCAATTATGGATAAGTATAAATGAGTTTTCTCCAACATAGGTGTGTCCGGTCCACGGCGTCATCCTTACTTGTGGGATATTCTCTTCCCCAACAGGAAATGGCAAAGAGCCCAGCAAAGCTGGTCACATGATCCCTCCTAGGCTCCGCCTACCCCAGTCATTCTCTTTGCCGTTGTACAGGCAACATCTCCACGGAGATGGCTTAGAGTTTTTTAGTGTTTAACTGTAGTTTTTATTATTCAATCAAGAGTTTGTTATTTTGAAATAGTGCTGGTATGTACTATTTACTCAGAAACAGAAAAGAGATGAAGATTTCTGTTTGTATGAGGAAAATGATTTTAGCAACCGTAACTAAAATCCATGGCTGTTCCACACAGGACTGTTGAGAGCAATTAACTTCAGTTGGGGGAACAGTGTGCAGTCTCTTGCTGCTTGAGGTATGACACATTCTAACAAGACGATGTAATGCTGGAAGCTGTCATTTTCCCTATGGGATCCGGTAAGCCATGTTTATTACGATCGTAAATAAGGGCTTCACAAGGGCTTATTAAGACTGTAGACTTTTTCTGGGCTAAATCGATTCATTATTAACACATATTTAGCCTTGAGGAATCATTTTATCTGGGTATTTTGATATAATAATATCGGCAGGCACTGTATTAGACACCTTATTCCTTAGGGGCTTTCCCAAAGCATAAGCAGAGCCTCATTTTCGCGCCGGTGTGGCGCACTTGTTTTTGAGAGGCATGGCATGCAGTCGCATGTGAGAGGAGCTCTGATACTTAGAAAAGACTTTCTGAAGGCGTCATTTGGTATCGTATTCCCCTTTGGGCTTGGTTGGGTCTCAGCAAAGCAGATACCAGGGACTGTAAAGGGGTTAAAGTTTAAAACGGCTCCGGTTCCGTTATTTTAAGGGTTAAAGCTTCCAAATTTGGTGTGCAATACTTTTAAGGCTTTAAGACACTGTGGTGAAAATTTGGTAAATTTTGTACAATTCCTTCATGTTTTTTCGCAATTGCAGTAATAAAGTGTGTTCAGTTTAAAATTTAAAGTGACAGTAACGGTTTTATTTTAAAACGTTTTTGTACTTCGTTATCAAGTTTATGCCTGTTTAACATGTCTGAACTACCAGATAGACTGTGTTCTGAATGTGGGGAAGCCAGAATTCCTATTCATTTAAATAAATGTGATTTATGTGATAATGACAATGATGCCCAAGATGATTCCTCAAGTGAGGGGAGTAAGCATGGTACTGCATCATTCCCTCCTTCGTCTACACGAGTCTTGCCCACTCAGGAGGCCCCTAGTACATCTAGCGCGCCAATACTCCTTACTATGCAACAATTAACGGCTGTAATGGATAATTCTGTCAAAAACATTTTAGCCAAAATGAACACTTGTCAGCGTAAGCGCGGCTGCTCTGTTTTAGATACTGAAGAGCATGACGACGCTGATATTAATATCTCTGAAGGGCCCCTAACCCAGTCTGATGGGGCCAGGGAGGTTTTGTCTGAGGGAGAAATTACTGATTCAGGGAACATTTCTCAACAGGCTGAACCTGATGTGATTGCATTTAAATTTAAGTTGGAACATCTCCGCATTCTGCTTAAGGAGGTATTATCCACTCTGGATGATTGTGACAAGTTGGTCATCCCAGAGAAACTATGTAAAATGGACAAGTTCCTAGAGGTGCCGGGGCTCCCTGAAGCTTTTCCTATACCCAAGCGGGTGGCGGACATTGTTAATAAAGAATGGGAAAGGCCCGGTATTCCTTTCGTCCCTCCCCCCATATTTAAAAAATTGTTTCCTATGGTCGACCCCAGAAAGGACTTATGGCAGACAGTCCCCAAGGTCGAGGGAGCGGTTTCCACTTTAAACAAACGCACCACTATACCCATAGAGGATAGTTGTGCTTTCAAAGATCCTATGGATAAAAATTAGAAGGTTTGCTTAAAAAGATGTTTGTTCAGCAGGGTTACCTTCTACAACCAATTTCATGCATTGTCCCTGTCGCTACAGCCGCATGTTTCTGGTTCGATGAGCTGATAAAGGCGGTCGATAGTGATTCTCCTCCTTATGAGGAGATTATGGACAGAATCAATGCTCTCAAATTGGCTAATTCTTTCACCCTAGACGCCACTTTGCAATTGGCTAGGTTAGCGGCTAAGAATTCTGGGTTTGCTATTGTGGCGCGCAGAGCGCTTTGGTTGAAATCTTGGTCGGCTGATGCGTCTTCCAAGAACAAGCTACTTAACATTCCTTTCAAGGGGAAAACGCTGTTTGGCCCTGACTTGAAAGAGATTATCTCTGATATCACTGGGGGTAAGGGCCACGCCCTTCCTCAGGATCGGCCTTTCAAGGCAAAAAATAAACCTAATTTTCGTCCCTTTCGTAGAAACGGACCAGCCCAAGGTGCTACGTCCTCTAAGCAAGAGGGTAATACTTCTCAAGCCAAGCCAGCTTGGAGACCAATGCAAGGCTGGAACAAGGGAAAGCAGGCCAAGAAACCTGCCACTGCTACCAAGACTGCATGAAATGTTGGCCCCCGATCCGGGACCGGATCTGGTGGGGGGCAGACTCTCTCTCTTCACTCAGGCTTGGGCAAGAGATGTTCTGGATCCTTGGGCGCTAGAAATAGTCTCCCAAGGTTATCTTCTGGAATTCAAGGGACTTCCCCCAAGGGGGAGGTTCCACAGGTCTCAGTTGTCTTCAGACCACATAAAAAGACAGGCATTCTTACATTGTGTAGAAGACCTGTTAAAAATGGGAGTGATTCATCCTGTTCCATTAAGAGAACAAGGGATGGGGTTCTACTCCAATCTGTTCATAGTTCCCAAAAAAGAGGGAACGTTCAGACCAATCTTAGATCTCAAGATCTTAAACAAGTTTCTCAAGGTTCCATCGTTCAAGATGGAAACCATTCGAACTATTCTTCCTTCCATCCAGGAAGGTCAATTCATGACCACGGTGGATTTAAAGGATGCGTATCTACATATTCCTATCCACAAGGAACATCATCGGTTCCTAAGGTTCGCATTCCTGGACAAACATTACCAGTTCGTGGCGCTCCCTTTCGGATTAGCCACTGCTCCAAGGATTTTCACAAAGGTACTAGGGTCCCTTCTAGCTGTGCTAAGACCAAGGGGCATTGCTGTAGTACCTTACTTGGACGACATTCTGATTCAAGCGTCGTCCCTTCCTCAAGCAAAGGCTCACACGGACATCGTCCTGGCCTTTCTCAGATCTCACGGATGGAAAGTGAACGTGGAAAAGAGTTCTCTATCTCCGTCGACAAGAGTTCCCTTCTTGGGAACAATAATAGACTCCTTAGAAATGAGGATTTTTCTGACAGAGACCAGAAAAACAAAACTCCTAAACTCTTGTCGGATACTTCATTCCGTTCCTCTTCCTTCCATAGCTCAGTGCATGGAAGTGATCGGGTTGATGGTAGCGGCAATGGACATAGTTCCTTTTGCGCGCATTCATCTAAGACCATTACAACTGTGCATGCTCAGTCAGTGGAATGGGGACTATACAGACTTGTCTCCGAAGATACAAGTAAATCAGAGGACCAGAGACTCACTCCGTTGGTGGCTGTCCCTGGACAACCTGTCACAAGGGATGACATTCCGCAGACCAGAGTGGGTCATTGTCACGACCGACGCCAGTCTGATGGGCTGGGGCGCGGTCTGGGGATCCCTGAAAGCTCAGGGTCTTTGGTCTCGGGAAGAATCTCTTCTACCGATAAATATTCTGGAACTGAGAGCGATATTCAATGCTCTCAGGGCTTGGCCTCAGCTAGCGAGGGCCAAGTTCATACGGTTTCAATCAGACAACATGACAACTGTTGCGTACATCAACCATCAGGGGGGAACAAGGAGTTCCCTAGCGATGGAAGAAGTGACCAAAATCATTCTATGGGCGGAGTCTCACTCCTGCCACCTGTCTGCTATCCACATCCCAGGAGTGGAAAATTGGGAAGCGGATTTTCTGAGTCGTCAGACATTGCATCCGGGGGAGTGGGAACTCCATCCGGAAATCTTTGCCCAAGTCACTCAGCTGTGGGACATTCCAGACATGGACCTGATGGCCTCTCGTCAGAACTTCAAAGTTCCTTGCTACGGGTCCAGATCCAGGGATCCCAAGGCGGCTCTAGTGGATGCACTAGTAGCACCTTGGACCTTCAAACTAGCTTATGTGTTCCCGCCGTTTCCTCTCATCCCCAGGCTGGTAGCCAGGATCAATCAGGAGAGGGCGTCGGTGATCTTGATAGCTCCTGCGTGGCCACGCAGGACTTGGTATGCAGATCTGGTGAATATGTCATCGGCTCCACCTTGGAAGCTACCTTTGAGACGAGACCTTCTTGTTCAGGGTCCGTTCGAACATCCGAATCTGGTTTCACTCCAGCTGACTGCTTGGAGATTGAACGCTTGATCTTATCGAAGCGAGGGTTCTCAGATTCTGTTATCGATACTCTTGTTCAGGCCAGAAAGCCTGTAACTAGAAAGATTTACCACAAAATTTGGAAAAAATATATCTGTTGGTGTGAATCTAAAGGATTCCCTTGGGACAAGGTTAAGATTCCTAGGATTCTATCCTTCCTTCAAGAAGGATTGGAAAAAGGATTATCTGCAAGTTCCCTGAAGGGACAGATTTCTGCCTTGTCGGTGTTACTTCACAAAAAACTGGCTGCTGTGCCAGATGTTCAAGCCTTTGTTCAGGCTCTGGTTAGAATTAAGCCTGTTTACAAACCTTTGACTCCTCCTTGGAGTCTCAATTTAGTTCTTTCAGTTCTTCAGGGGGTTCCGTTTGAACCCTTGCATTCCGTTGATATTAAATTATTATCTTGGAAAGTTTTGTTTTTAGTTGCAATTTCTTCTGCTAGAAGAGTTTCAGAATTATCTGCTCTGCAGTGTTCTCCTCCTTATCTGGTGTTCCATGCAGATAAGGTGGTTTTACGTACTAAACCTGGTTTTCTTCCAAAAGTTGTTTCCAACAAAAACATTAACCAGGAGATTATCGTACCTTCTCTGTGTCCGAAACCAGTTTCAAAGAAGGAACGTTTGTTGCACAATTTGGATGTTGTTCGCGCTCTAAAATTCTATTTAGATGCTACAAAGGATTTTAGACAAACATCTTCCTTGTTTGTTGTTTATTCCGGTAAAAGGAGAGGTCAAAAAGCAACTTCTACCTCTCTCTCTTTTTGGATTAAAAGCATCATCAGATTGGCTTACGAGACTGCCGGACGGCAGCCTCCCGAAAGAATCACAGCTCATTCCACTAGGGCTGTGGCTTCCACATGGGCCTTCAAGAACGAGGCTTCTGTTGATCAGATATGTAGGGCAGCGACTTGGTCTTCACTGCACACTTTTACCAAATTTTACAAGTTTGATACTTTTGCTTCTTCTGAGGCTATTTTTGGGAGAAAGGTTTTGCAAGCCGTGGTGCCTTCCATTTAGGTGACCTGATTTGCTCCCTCCCTTCATCCGTGTCCTAAAGCTTTGGTATTGGTTCCCACAAGTAAGGATGACGCCGTGGACCGGACACACCTATGTTGGAGAAAACAGAATTTATGTTTACCTGATAAATTACTTTCTCCAACGGTGTGTCCGGTCCACGGCCCGCCCTGGTTTTTTAATCAGGTCTGATAATTTCTTTTCTTTAACTACAGTCACCACGGTACCATATGGTTTCTCCTATGCAAATATTCCTCCTTAACGTCGGTCGAATGACTGGGGTAGGCGGAGCCTAGGAGGGATCATGTGACCAGCTTTGCTGGGCTCTTTGCCATTTCCTGTTGGGGAAGAGAATATCCCACAAGTAAGGATGACGCCGTGGACCGGACACACCGTTGGAGAAAGTAATTTATCAGGTAAACATAAATTCTGTTTCTTTAGTGATCGAATAATGGAAGTGCATAATACTGCAGCGTTAGGCTTGTGAAGTCTGGAATTAGTTCACTTTCATAAAAGAAATGCAAAAAAAAGTTTCATTATTTCACACAACTGAACATAAACATTACAATCTCAGTGCGTTATGCCCCCTTTTTAAGAACAGATATAAATGAGCTCCTTCACTGATCAATCAGTCACATTGTAGCGTGTTGCAGAATCCTGCATTGTTCTTTTTTTTTCTTCTTTTTTTAAACTATACATTGTTTAACTTTTTATTCAATTTTTTAAGCTTAAATATTTCTGAAACCTCTCCCCACCCACCCCTACATATTCCTCACCACAGACAGACAGGGGTATTAGATGACAGCTGTGTGGAATCTGCCTTCTGTATAGACTTTGTATTCAGTAAAATAAATTAGATCATTTTTGTAAGATATTTTTTATAAGATGAACGAACCTCATTCCTGGGGAGTGATGTTATTTATTGGACTGTAAATCCTATTTATGAATGAGGGCAGGAGTGCTGCCCTGTGTAAAAATGTAAATAGATCCTGCATGTCCTAATTAATAATAAAAATATAATTAAAAAATCTTCAGTGACTATATTTTGTGGCAAATGTTCCTGTGTGAGCTAATTCTGAAAAGATATGTTTGAAATGTTAGTATGGATGGAAATGCATTCCTCACATATTTTGTACAATAAATGATGAAAGATATCAGCGCATACAGGGTGTCCTCAGTGAGTGATGTGCAAGATAAGTAAAACTGTTACTTTTATATTGTAAAAGGTTTCATAACTGCCTTTTTTCGGAATATTTTATTGGCTATACTACTTTATTATTACTTATTAATACTTTAAAGTTGGCTGCAGCTGATAAACAATAAAAAATAATCCTATATTTTAACCCCATCAGTTCTGAGCCATTTGTCTTCCTGCAGTAACATACATAAAGTAGACCAAGAATTTTTAAATATAACTTTAGTTTGCAGAAATACCATTATCTAGGGGAAAAAATACATGGTAAAAAAAGCTACGTGAGGGTCATTATTTCCTAAGGGTTCAATTACAAGTGGAGCGCAAGGATATTAGCATTATTAAACTCAGATTGAAAGTAAAAAGTTAGCGCTCAAGCGAAAGCCTCAGAAACACTAAAATCTGGATGAGTTCACAAGTCATCACGTGTGGGAATATTCCCCTCCTGACCACTAGGAGAAGGCAAGAGACCCCAACACACCAGAGCTTTAAATCCCTCCTACTTCCCATTTTTCTCAGTAATTTTCTTTTGCCTCCTTGAGGAGTAAGGTGAAATTGAAGTGCAAGATCTACTTACTGTTTAAAAGGGGATAACCGATCTGAGGCCTGAATCCTCCTTGCAGTAATCTGTTGTTCATAGAGGCAGACGAGGAGTTATCATCCAGACAGTAAAAGGTCTTTTCTCAGTGAGAAATCCCCTGGGTTAAGATGCTGTTACTGATTTAGATTCTTGACATTGTGCTCGCACTGTTTAGAATGGTCTTGTCTACTGGAAGCAAGTTGCCGTAGCTGAGGTAAGCACCTTCATAGCCCACTGGCTATTAGTATGAACATGTACACATGCTTCACATAGTCTGGGGACATATATTTATACACCGCTTTTTATCGTGCCTTTTCTGTGTGCTAATCCTTTCCTTTTACTGTGTATCTAACATTCTCAGCGTGTAGGAAGGTTGCTAGGATTGGTGGCGGTGGAAAGACACATTGATCATTAAAACTTGATTTCAAATTTTGGGTACACATTTTATTTTACCCTTTATGTGCGGTTATTTGCTATGTAAGCTGTTTACTGTTTTACAGTCTTTTTCTGCTCTTATTTGAACAATACCTTATATTTATTATTACTGTTTACCTTTTGAGGGTTAAAGGGATACTGAACCCAAATTGTTTCTTTCATGATTCAGATAGAGCATGCAATTTAAAAAAAATATATATATAATTTTTTTATTGATGTTTAAAGGCATACAGAGAATTAACCTTTAGTAATTCAAACAAGTTACAATATCCAAAAAAAACATAACAAAGATATATTACATATGTGACAAGAGAGTTCCTGTTTCACCTGAAGGCTAGTATTTGGGTGGGCTCCTGCTAAAATCACTTTCCTGGGCTACATAGCAGCCTGCTCCAGGCAGAGGAAGCAGGACCCGTTTGGCGGAGCTACCCAGTTGGGGTAGCCGGGGTATCCGTCACAGAAGGTATTTGAGATAAAGGAGACCACTTGTGGATCTCGCATGAAAAAACTTTTTTTTTTCATTACCTCATTTATGCTACATATAGAAAATAATTTCTGGGCCCAACTAATGACCTGGTGAAGTGAACAATATTAACTGGTAGTTGGAAAACAAAAATAAGTCAGGGTAGATAATAAATAGTACATATGGCTAGGACATCCGCCCGTTAATGCCAGGAAGTAAAATTTCAAGTGACGATATAGTATAATATAATGATATAGTCTCCATACAAAAAAGAGAATATCTTATAAACCTAGAGTAGTGTATAGTATGAGCAAGTAAAGCTGTGACTACCAAATTAAAGGGTTACTATATTTGAACCTATGTAAGGTCTGATATATTTCTAAATAGGAGGACGCTGGATTAAGAATACATTTTCCATTTTATCATCCACTTATATAATAGGGCTGTAAAATGAACCTGTCTCTGAAATTGTTAGGTTACTATATGAGTGGTTATAACTGCATATATAGGCATCTATTTATCAAGCTGTTGCCAAATCAACTAGAAGTAAATATATCCTGGACTCTTTACAAGGGGAATCTCTTGAGCAACTAGTAAAAGAACCAACACGAAAAGGAACTATATTAGATTTAGTACTTACAAACAGTGATATAGTATCTGAGGTGTCTGTGGGTGAGAACTTAGGCTCTAGTGATCATCAGTCTGTATGGTTTTATATTCAGGCAAAGGTACTAAGCAACCATAGTAAAACAAAAGTCTTAGACTTTAGATCAAATGATTTTTCTTACATGGGCAGATACCTAGATGAATCCCTAAAAGGGATGGCACAGATTACAGGAGTACAAGAACAGTGGGGATATTTTAAAAATGCTATTCTAGATGCAACTAAACACTGTATTAGGCTTGTTTGTAAAAGAAAAAGAAAACCAATATGGTTTTCAAGAGAAGTAGCACATGCAGTTAAGACAAAAAAGACAGTCTATAAAAAATTCAAACTCACTGGCTCAGAAGAGGATAAAGAAAAATGGAGAACCCATCAAAAGATGACAAAGCAGTTAATCAGAAAGGCTAAAGCTGATGCAGAAGAGAAAATAGCACAATCTGTAAAAAAACGGTGACAAAACCTTCTTTAGATATATCAGTGAAAAGAGAAAAACTAACAGAGGGATAGTTAGACTCAAGAATGAGAATAGAGTATTGGAAGAAGATAAGCAAATAGCAAACTGTTTAAATGATTACTTTTGTTCAGTCTTTACAACAGATGGTAAAGATAGTGAGATTCTATTAAGGGATGTTACTGTAAATAATAATGTGAGTAGTACTTTTCTTTTTACAGAGGAAGAGGTTTCAAGGGCTTTATCAAAAATAAAAGTTTATAAGTCTGTGGGTCCAGATAATATTCATCCAAGAGTTCTAAGAGAACGTTGATCCGTAATAGCTACTCCATTAGCTGATTTATTTAATCAGTCACTTCTAACAGGAGTTGTTCCAAAAGACTGGAAAATTGCCAATGTAGTGCCTCTTCATAAAAAGGGTAGTAGGGAAGATTCTGCTAACTATAGGCCAGTCAGTTTGACCTCAATTGCAGGGAAATTAATGGAAACTCTTTTAAAGGAAAGACTTGTATCTTTCATTCAGACAAACAACTTAGAAGACAAAGGACAGCATTGTTTCACTGCTGGAAGATCATGCCTGACTAATCTAATTGATTTCTTTGACCATGTAACTAAAATAATAGACCAGGGAGGAGCCGTAGATGTTGCATATCTAGACTTTAGCAAAGCATTTGACACCGTCCCACACAACAAACTTATTCACAAAATGTATTGCCTTGGAATAGATGCTAAGATTGTTAAGTGGGTAGAATGCTGGCTTAAAGATAGACGACAGAGGGTTTCAATTAATGGAGTACATTCAAATGAGGCATCAGTTACTAGTGGTGTTTCCCAAGGGTCAGTTCTTGGGCCTGTTTTGTTTAACATGTTCATAAGTGATATTGGAAGTGGGCTTAAGGGGAAGGTTTGCTTGTTTGCTGATGATACAAAAATTTGTAACAGGGTAGATGTTCCAGGAGGATTTGATCAAATTAACTGTGATATTAATAAACTAGAGGACTGGTCAAATAAATGGGATCTGAAATTTAATATTACAAAGAGCAAAATTATGCATACAGGATCCAAAAACCCAAAGGCCAATTATAGTCTCAATGGTACATTACTGACTGTAATTAAAGAATAAAGGGATTTGGGAATTATTATTTCAGATGATTTAAAATTTGGTACACAATGCCGCAGTGCAGCCAGCAAGGCCAGTCAAATGCTTGGTTGCATTGGAAGAGGTTTTAGTAGCAGAAATAGCAAGGTTCTTATGCCACTTTACAGATCATTAGTTAGACCAAAAATGGAATACTGTGTACAGTTCTGGAGACCATATCTTCAGACATATATAAATAAACTAGAAGCTGTCCAAAGGAGGGCTACTAAAATGGTACATGGTCTAAAATATAAAACGTACAAAGAAAGACTCTATGATCTAAATATGTATAGTTTAGAGGATAGAAGAGAAAGAGGTGACATGATAGAAACCTTCAAATATATGAAGGGACTTAATAAAATAGAAGCTGAAAGCATTTTTCACAAAAAAATAAATGCCAAAACAAGGGGTCACAATCTAAAGTTAGAGGGTAGTAGATTCAGGAGAAATTTGAGGAAGCATTTTTTTACAGAAAGGGTGGTCGATTCATGGAATAAACTTCCATTTGAGGTGGTAAACACAAAGACTGTAAAGGAATTTAAAAATGCCGGGGACATGCATAAGGCTATCCTAAGGAAAAAGTAACATGTAATATGGGTAGACTTGATGGGCCTTTTTGGTTCTTATCTACCGTCAAATTCTATGTTTCTATGTTTCTAAGCTGTCAACCGCAAATACGCTGAAATTCTGCAGCGTATTTGTGGCACGCCTGATTCGCCTTAGTTATCAAACCCTACAAACCGGCAAAAGTAGAATTTGGTGACGTAACATACGATCCGCCGGACTCAGTTCGACACTACAGATGTTCCGAACGCAAGTTCGGTACAATCTGACTACTTTTGCTAGTTATCAAAAGTCTACCAGGTACGCTCGGCACTATTCCGGCCCAGCGTACCTGGTTTTCAATCCGCCGCCCTGGATGCGGCGGATGCCATAAGAATCAATGGAAGTCTGAATGCAGCGAAAGCTTATGTTCGCTGCTGCCCGGTACCCCATTGATTCCTATGGGAATGTTTACACCTAGCACCCTAACATGTACCCCGAGTCTAAACACCCCTAATCTGCCCCCCCACACCGCCGCTAACTACGCTATACTTATTAACCCCTAAACCGCCGCTCCCGGAGACCACCACCACTCTAATAAATGTATTAACCCCTAAACCGCCGCTCCCGGACCCCGCTGCAACTAAATAGTTTAACCCCTATACCGCTGCTCCCGGAGCCCACCGCCACCTACATTATACTTATTAACCCCTAATCTGCCCACCCAACACCGCCGCCACCTACATTATATCTATTAACCCCTAATCTGCCCCCCTACACCGCCGCCACCTACATTACATTTATTAACCCCCTAATCTGCCCCCCCAACACCGCCGCCACCTAAATTACATTTATTAACCCCTAAACCTAAGTCTAACACCCCCTAACGTAAATATAATTTAAATAAATATTCCTAGCATTAAATAAATTATTCCTATTTAAAACTAAATACTTACCTGTAAAATAAACCCTAAGATAGCTACAATATAACTAATAGTTACATTGTAGCTATCTTAGGGTTTATTTTTATTTTACAGGCAAATTTGTATTTATTTTAACTAGGTACAATAGTTATTAAATAGTTATTAACTATTTACTAACTTCCTAGTTAAAATAAATACAAATATACCTGTAAAATCAAACCTAACCTAAGTTACAATTACACCTAACACTACACTATAATTAAATTAATTCCCTAAATTAACTCCAATTAAATAAAATTATCTAAAGTGCAAAACCCCCCCACTAAATTACAGAAAATAATAAAATAATTACAAGATTTTTAAACTAATTACACATAATCTAATCCCCCTAACAAAATAAAAAAGCCCCCCCAAAATAAAAAAAAGCCCTACCCTACACTAAATTACAAATAGCCGGTTCACCCAACCAGGCCGAAGTCCTCAATGAAGCCGAGCGGAAGAGGTCCTCCAGACGGGCAGAAGTCTTCATCCATCCGGCGCAGAGCGGCTCCATCTTCAAGACATCCAACGCGGAGCATCCTCTTCATCCGGAGTCTTCTTGAACAATGACGGGTCCTTTAAGTGAGATGGCGTCCCTTCAATTCCGATTGGCTGATAGAATTCTCTTGTATGAAAGCTCTTGATAAAGCTCTTGTATGAGCGAAACGCATTTGATCTCTGTGACTGTTGATCTCTGTGATTGTTTTTAAACTATATGTACAAGTCTAAAAAATCCATTTGTTGATGAGTGGAACGACTATATTCTCATTGTGATAACCCGGGTTACGAATTCACCACAAACCACCTTTTGAGACTTACCATTTTCCTGCGTGCAAAAGCACTAAGTGCAGGGTAATTCTGATACCTCTCATGAATGGAACTATCATTTTGACATAAAACAACTCTGAAGGATATCTACTGTGAATCAATAGCAGCCAATCACACTCGGGAAACTCGTAAGTGACGTCAGACGCCAAGACACATGCGGCGCTTAACAGTCACTAGGTAAGAGTAAAGACGAGTGATGTGTAACGGCTCCGCTTAGAACACAAAGAAGATAAGGTAATTTGGTTCCTCCGTACCAACACCAGTTAGACCTAAGAACTGAAAGTGCCTAACAAGTATAACATCTGCCTTTTGTAGCGTTGAGCACCGATAACGAGTATTGAACTCTTTAATATTTTACACCGCTATTTCAGATAGCCCCTTGAACATTACGAATCCCAAATAGGGAAGCAAAATTGGCCTTTTTTAAGGCATATACCATTTTATTGTATGCTTTTTCTTATCTGTGACAATCATGTATTAACTCATTGTCAGATTAAATACATTAGGTTTTAGGCTATAAAGTATCGGGGAGACGTCCCCATTATTTACATACTGTTTCCTACCATTGGGTAGTCTCTGCAATTGTTTGGGTTAGTCAGACCGATTTTTAGAATTCTGTATATGTATATTGTGCAATTTTTACCTATTTTTAGATAAAATATACTAGTTTTTTACATCTAACTTGTGACTGTTTGGTTTATCACATTTTACACTTGGATACATATTTATAACACGTTAAAAAATCATAACCTCAAGCCTATTTAGGCTAAAGTCTAATATAGTCTTATTTTAGGACACTATCTATAGTTCTAATAGTCACTTTTTATAAACACTTACCTCATTAACGCCCTATTATATTTTTTTCACAATTTATCCACATAGGGTACATTTTTGTAGATACTTGTTACATATTAATACATCGCCTATTTTAGGTCCACAGCGCTACTGCCATTTCATGGATATTTTACTATAGCGAGGATTTGGTAAACACTCAAGCTAATTTTCTTGTTTTTATTTGAGACTTATTCAACACATCGCCAGAATTGATGCATTTATACATGTGTAGACTTTTTTCACACTTTCACCATTTTTTCACGGATACCTTAAGCTTTCTTTACCATCTCCCTTTTTCTACACAGTCCTATATCTCTGGAAAGAACGAAGGATCTTTTCAAATTGTTAGGTGTTTGGTATTTTCAATAATCCCCAGCGCACTACTATATCACCACATAGATACACTCAGTGTGACCAGTAAGATGGCCGCTGCCTGGAAGTTCCCCCCAGCATGCAATTTTAAGCAACTTTCTAATTTACTCCTATTATCAATTTTTCTTCATTCTCTTGCTATCTTTATTTGAAAAAAGAAGGCACCTAAGCTAAGGAGCCAGCCAATTTTTGGTTTACAACCCTGGGCAGCACTTTTTATTGGTGGGTGAATTTATCCACCAATTAGCAAGAACAACCCAGGTTGTTCACCAAAAATGATCCGCTTCTAAACTTACATTCTTGCTTTTCAAATAAAGATACCAATAGAATGAAGACAATTTGATAATAGGAGTAAATTAGAAAGTTGCTTAAAATGGTATGCTCTATCTGTATCAGGAAAGAAAAAAATTAGGCTCAGTGTCCCTTTAATCAGTTTTACATTGTGCCCTTTCTTCCCTTCAGGGTTAAACCATTTGTGATACTTAAGATATTTCCTTACTCGTACTATGGAGCAAACTGATGCAGCTCAGTCATGTGGTCAGTCAGCTGATTATCTAGAAGGGAGGTCCTCAGTTACTTTAACCCCTTCTAGTTTGCTTTGTAAGGATTCCCAGGTGTGTCCCCTGCTCAGCTTTGTAACTCATGTGCTGAGTATATTGCTAATCCTAAACAGAGTTTTACTGCACTTCAGAGTATTCAAGGGTTTATACTATTTATCAGAGTTGCTCCTAGGAGAGTTAAAGGGACATAATACTCATATACTAAATCACTTGAAACTGATGCAGTATTACTGTAAAAAAGCTGACAGGAAAATATCCCCTGAGCATCTCTGCAGGTAAAAAAAAAAATAAAAAAATGAAGAAATGAACAGCAGCCAATGAGCATCAGCAGTGCTGAGGTCATGAACTCTTTTACTGTGATATCATGAGATTTCACTTAACTCTCATGAGATTTCATAGTAAGCTGAATAGGGAAATAATATGAGAGTGCACGAGGCTCATCCCCGAAGATGTCCCAGGACAGACACACTAAAATGCTGCTTAGAAATCCTTTACAATGGGAGGTGGCTACTGAGGAACTTTTGAGGTAAAATATCTTTCTTTTTTACATAGAGATGTTCAGGAGATATTTTCTAATCAGCTTTTTACAGCTACACTGCATCACTTTCAAGTGTTTAAACATTTGGGTATTATGGCCCTTTAATCTGAACTTTAACAAAAATTTAACGATTATATTCACTCCTTTTTAGTGAAGTTTTAGCTTGCTTACTTCCAGCTGTTAAGCACCGACGTTTGCAAGGATTTGAAGGTGGTCCTTTTGTCTTTAGCAAATCAGGGACTTCACTTAGGAGTGACCACTCTAAATTATGCATTAATGACAGGGGTATCTCTGAGGATTTTTATTCTAAGGATAGTCTCAGATAGTCTCAGGACTTGCTTCTGTGGCACAGGATGTGTCCTTTAATTTCAAGCTTGAGCATATTCATGCCTTATTGCGGGAAGTTTTTAATAGCTTGTTATGCAGTGATATATTGCTCTGGGCTTGTCTCTCCTAACATACAGAAACAAAGGGAATGCTCCTTGGAGAAGCAAAGAAAAATCTTCCTTTTGAATATTTCACTAGGGATCTCGCAGTGCTGGAGAATCATTTTAGAATATTTCACCTGAGCAAAGAGGTTTTAAATATCAGGGCCTAAGCCTTTTCCAGGAAGTTTGTGAGAGATTTTTTCAGGATCCTGGGTATTGCAAATCTTTTCTCAGGGGTATCAAATAAGCTTTTGTTCAAGGCCTGCTCAGGGAAAGTTCTTCCTGTCTTGAGTGCCTTGAGATGCTTTAAATGCCCAAGATATCTTGGCTTGTGTGAGAGATCTGGAATTAAAGGGAGTGATTACTCCAGAATTAACCAGGGGTTTAATTTAAATCTCTTTATACTGCCAAAGAAAGGGTACTTTCCGGGCTGTTTTGGAAAATATTGAACAAATTCATGAAAATTTCTACTTTCAAGATGAAGTCAATTTGCATTTTACTTCCTTTAGTGAAGGAGGGTCAGTTTATGTGTATCATAGACTTAAGAGGCTTTTTTGCTTATCCCTATCCACAGGAATCATGTCAAGTTCCTAAAATTGCTTTTCTAGACAAGCACTATCAGTTTGTTCCTTTTGGTCTGGCTACAGCTCCCAGAGTGTTTAGAAAAGTACTGGGAGCTCTGTTGACTGAGCTCAAGGAATTTCTATAGTTCCTTACTTGGACGACATTTTGGTTCATGCTCCTTCCTATGATCTGGCTGTGTGTCACACTCAAATGGTTCTTCAGTTGCTTCAGAGTTATGGTCGAAAAATAAATATTCCAAAAAGCTCATTAACTTCTCAGACCCGTGTGTCTTTTATGGGGTTCACAATAGATTCCGTGACTATGCTTTTCTCTTTTAGGGCAGACTGATGCTGTAACAGACCTGTGACCTTCTGCAGCAAAATTCTCAGCCTTCCATTGCGCAGTGCATAGAAGTTGTGCGCATTACGGTGGCTGCTCCAATTGCAAATGCTGCATCAATGGAATGTGAACACATGGATCTGTGTTTTTCCTTGACT
The DNA here is from genome assembly GCF_027579735.1 of Bombina bombina. Taxonomy (NCBI): domain Eukaryota; kingdom Metazoa; phylum Chordata; class Amphibia; order Anura; family Bombinatoridae; genus Bombina; species Bombina bombina. The sequence goes on from NW_026512723.1 coordinate 170,657, forward strand.
AGTGTGTGTAGTAATATATCCCAGTCTGTTAGGTTTGAGTGCAGTCTGGGGGTCTTGGAGAACGCAGAGAGTTTGCATGGAGTTCCAGAACATTTATTGGTAACCCCTGCCCTTCTGAGGAATCCAATATTCTGGGCTCTCAAGAGTTGGCTCGACCTCAGACCCAATTTATTTTGATATTCTTGTCAGACAACATTATGGCTGTGGCTTATGTCTATAATGGTTCCTTAGCGATGAGGCAAGTGACCCGCATCATCAGTTGGACAGAGTTACATCTTTGCAGGATTTCTGCCATCCACATTAAGGATGTGAACAATTGGGAGGCAGACTTTTTCAGTCACCAGTCTCTTCACCAAAGGGGGTCTCATGGCCTCTCATTTAAATCACAAACTGCCTCAGTATTGTGCCCGGTCTCTGATAGATGCCTTTGTGTTCCCTTGGTCATTCAACCTTATTTACATTTTTCCTCCATTTGTGTTGCTATCCAGACTGATAGCCAGAATCAAGCAGGAACAAGCCTCTGTAATTCTGATTGCTCCGCGGAGGCCTTGCAGGATTCGGTTTGTGGATCTGGTGCAGATATCCTTGTGCCAGCCTTGGAGGCTTCATATAAGAAAGGATCTTCTCTCTCTTTTATCAAGATTTTAATATTTTGAATTTGACGGCATGGTGATTGAATGCCTTATTATGCCCCAAAACGTCTTTTGTGACAAAGTTAATGAAACCTCAATTAAGGCTGTTACCAGGCGTACTTATCAAAAGATCTGGAAAACTTTTTTTGCATGGTGTTCTTGTAAAGGTTATTATTGGAATTTTTAGTGTTCTTGAGTTCCTGCAGAAAGGCTTAGATAAAGGTTTACTGGCTAGTTCTCTGAAGGTTCAGATTTTTTTTTACTTTTTCTGTTTTGTTTGATAGAAAATTGCTAAAACTCCTGATTTTCAGGCCTTTTGTTCAGGCTCTGATCAGAGTAAAACCGGTTTTGAGAGTCCTTCAAACTCTCTACCTTTTGACCAGATGCATGGTTTAGTCCATTAGCTTTTATTTTGGATTTTTTTTTTTCTTCTTCTAGCTATTTCTTCAGCTAGAAGGGTCTCTAAACTTTGTAAGTCAGATACTTTGTCTTCTTTACACACTTTTTCAAAGTTTTATCACTTTGTATGCTTCTTCTAAGTCAGCTTTTGGCAGGAAAGGTCTGTGGGCTGTATTGTCTGATTAGTTATGTCCTGCCTTCACTGTTTGTCCCCCCATTCACGGTGGTCTCGTGGACTCCACGGCTTGGGTGATGACTCGCCCTTTCTTTTGGTTCAGGTAGCGGCAGTAGTTTTTAATTCCCCCTCCCCCCCAGCTTTCATTGTTGCTTTTATTTTATTTTATTTCTACTTGGCTATATGTATGTCTGAGGATCATAGAAAGTAGGAGGGATTTAAAGCTCTAGTGTGGATTCTCACCATCATCAAAAGTAATTATTTTTTTACTATTTTTTAATGAGAGAGATAAATTAGTATATATTTAAAAAAAATGATTAAATACAAATGTATCATTAGAAGATAAAATGTATCAGTTCTGCCACTATGGGCCATTTTACAATTTATTCATGTGGCCCTACGAGAAGCAAGCAGTGCAACAAAAATGGACCTTGGAACTGGGTGAATATTAATACATCAAATGACGCAACTGTAAAATTAGCTGTTTGCTGTGACTATGTTGTGATTGTAAAAGTTGCTAAGGGGATAGGGGTCTGCGCGAATATAGTAAATACATTAGATAGATAACTGTCATTTCTATGGCAATGATTAAATTATGACCGGAGTCTCATGCCCCTCTGTGCTTTAAGGGAAAGGATATGGGATCTATAATACCTCACCCCCCCCCCACTAATAATTACCTGGTTTCTAGTGGGGCAGGTGCATCCTAAGAAGACAAATGATCCCTTGTTTAAAAGGGCATTTTTCTCTTGCAAATGATTTCTGCATCAAACTGCAACCTGCACCTTTCTCTGCGCAAGATGGGGACTGAGTGACCTAGATTATCTGCCATTTTTGGTGTAGCTCTGCATGTCTGAAATGCGTGAGAAACATATAAGGCAGGCGGTGATGACCATTGCCAGTGTTCTAGACTAGCAAGTAAACCTATTCCTACTTTTGGACCTGTTCCCAGCATTAGCCAAGGTAAAAGGGTGATCCAGGGCATGACACACATGGGATTTCATAGAAATTCTTACCATAATCGTTCAAAGGAGAGGTCAGCAAGGTTTGCAGGATCAGAGATAAATCCCATTAAAGTATTAAAGACTTGTGTTTAGATGGCATTGGCACAGCAATTTATGGAGTGCCTTATGTATGTCCTGGCTTCAGTAGTGGCTGATATGGCCATGACCTGGGTGTTCAGAGCCCGGGAACTGGTGCCTTTCATGAAACTATCATGCAATGATTTAGATGCTACTGATCAGATACCAAGATACAAGACTTGCATATTAAAATGAAAAAGCCACACTTAAAGGGATATACAACTCAAAACGTAATATTAAAAAAAAAAAAAAATCTAATGTACTTCTATTATCAAATTTTGCTTTGCTCTCTTGGTATCCTTTGCTGCCATATATTGCTCCAGTCACGTGCCCAGGTAGTTTTAATATTGTTATACATTTGCAAGAACAGTAGGTGACTGCTGTGTTTCCTTTCATGTACTACTCCAGAAATGTGTAAGCTACCGATCTAGAAATCTCTTCAACAAAGAATACCAGGAGAACAAAGTCAATCTGATAATCTAAAAAGCAAGGAGATAGTGTGGATATGACCTCCACGCTATCAAAAGGGGGTGTACAAATACAATCTCAAATAAAGTAGGTATTGTGAAAAATTACAATAACACGTGTGATCCAGCCCCTATGGAAAGGGGTAAAGCTGGATAAACTATAGTTACAGTACAAAGTCCAATGTCCAGAGGGTGGAAATGATCTAATCTTCTTAGTCAGTACTACTATTGCGATACTCTCATCAGTACAGGAGGCTGCACCTCTCACTTGCAGAGCAATAATTCTAAGAGATAATCAAATAATAAGAGAGGTGACACGTGTGTATCAATAAAGGGAAATCCCTGGTATATTGCACCAAACACAGAGTACTCACATTTACGAAGAACACCCTATTGTGCTATTATGCGTAGGCAGGATGTTTTACAGCAACCTAGCAAACTGTACTCTGGCTCTCAGGAACACAGGATCACTCGATTCAAGCCGTTAGCACTGTTGGTCTCCAATACGTAGCTTAGACTCATCCGTCACAAAGGTTCAAGAAGTGGTTAAAAGTTGACATTCATTTATTAAAATATCACGTGACGAACAACTTATTAAAACCAAATACAATGAACCATAGTAATGAGCTCAGATTAAAATTTGCAACACTTTTCTCTGCACTAACGCCGTTTCCTCAGGCATATTATTTAATTATTAAAACACCTTTAAATAAGGGTAAGCTACCTATCCGTATAAGGCCAACCCCTTTGGGGAGTATTACACAATCCAATACTTACCATTCGTCCTTATAGTCATATCAAATCAAAATTTTATATGCCTGTAAGGACGAAGGGTTACTATTGGATGTCTGTCGCTTTTGGGTTATATGATGAAAAGTTTTGATTGTTTGAAATTCCACTCTGCTGGGATATATACTCTGCTTCACAAGTGCTTGTTCTATGACTAAACTGCTGTATTATCCAATGACGATAGTAACGTTATTATACTAAGGCATTAGTGTTACCCTGACTCACTATAAATATCACAATATAAAGGAACAATTATTTTCAGCCATACGTTACCTTATTCTGCTCTGCTGCTCACATATTCCTGCCACGGCATTATATTTCTTAAAGAGCCTCTCAACTTTACCGCTCTTACTTGCAGTATAACTAAATACATTTTCATATGTATTAATACTGGTGTATGTAAAGACACTATCTAACGCTATTTTGCCATACAGTATAAGTTCTGTTGTATGTAAATATATTATTCAGTGTTGGCCATCCAAACAAACTTATTATAAGCTGAAAAGCAAATCGATAAGCTTTATATTAATAGCACTATTGTCATCTTGATTCACTACCTATATTACCACACGAGCGGTTTCTTTCATCTAAATGCTATCTTGCTCAGCCCTGTTGTCTACCCATCATAGTAAACGGAATTTTACGCTTTAAATATACATCAGTTACTTTTTAACCTAACTGCTAATGTTACCAGTATAACTATATATTATATATCCTGATATACATTTTCTGCTATATAAAAGAACACTATTCAATGTCGGCAACTCATATTATTATCAGGGATAGGCATGGACCAAGGCTGTGGCGGACATTTTCCAAAGTACAGACGTTAGTGAAGGACACCAAGGTACATTTCAAATTAAAAACATCAAAAAACACTCTCTTTACCGAGAGGGTAGTGGATGCATGGTGGAATAGCCATCCAGCAGAAATGGTAGAGACAGTGAAGGAGTTCAAACATGCATGGGATAGGCATATGCTAGATATAAGATAAGGCCAAGAACTAATTAAAGTATTCAGAAACTTGAGCAGACTAGATGGGCCGACACATTCTATGTTTCTATAAGTGAGGAGAACAGCACCTTGCTGTCAAATGGGCCGCACATTGGACACCCCTGGTATAGTTCCACAAGTACAAATTAGTCATCTAATCAAAATAATTTAAAATAACATTTATATAAAGACTGCTTGTGGTAAAAATTCTTACCTTTTATTTTTTTGGTTGTATTGAGAGTCTGCAACTCCTGACCAAACTCACCAACCTTGATGTTAATCGCATGATCATCATGGTTGGTTATTTTCTTGGTTAGGTAAGGTTTGTCAGAGCAGGCAGCGGTTTTCTATTCACAGACATCGGCACCACGCTGCTGCAGAGATCAAGGAATTGGGACGGGTCACTACCAATGTTCCCTCTAAGAACACTTTTGTGAGTGACCCAGCATTGAAACAGTTAATAAGGTAACCACACCTTGCAGTCTGCATTGTGTAGTGTTTGCTAATTGCTCTAATTAACTTTTTCACTGCTGGGCCGCTCATAAAACTGGCCTTAGAGGGAACACTGATCACGACTCCTGGGTGGTTGACACAGGCTGTACTGCAGGCAGCTTGCTACTTCCCTCTCTCTCACTCACTTTCCTACCACTGAGCAGCGTCACGCGGGCATGGCCCCAACCCCGCAAAACATTGCACCATATGCGTCAAGGAGGAGTCAGGAGGACCAGCATTTATCTGTCCTACTGCTACCTCCCTGCCACAAAACAGGTGGCGAACACTGCAAGGTCCAGTCACGGACACTTTGCCTATCCCTGATTATTATACGTCAAGCTTAAAAATCAAATTACCTGATACAGCAAAGAGTGGTAATACTATATGTGAGGTTTATTATATATTTCCACTTGACAAGTAACTGTTATTCTTACTTACTATAATTATGCATGGATATTAATTAACAACACAGTACTGAGTTCAAGCTACTTTTACCAGTGTGTGTGTGTGTACAGTCAGGTTGGACTACTATTTGCCTTCATTTTTTCCCCAATAAAGTTATTTAGCATGAATGTTTAAACACTGAAGGCCAAGTACCTTTTTTCTTACCTATACCTTTGTATGTATATACACTACTAGAGTCTGGCAATCTACTCTCTCTGAAAATCTACTTGCATCCTTGTACATAAAAGTGTATATCATTGCCTAAGACTCTAAAATTCTAGGGTTAGCTAATATAAAGCACTGATAGATTAACCCTTATCTGTTGCTGTTCTGTATGTGTGTTTATGTCCTCCTTTAGCTACTCCTATGTGTGCACGCCTCTGTGTATACATTTCTATGTAAATGTGCTTATATTATGTATGTAACACAGTAACATAGTAGATGAGGTTGAAAAAAAAAAGACAGAAGTCCATCGAGTTCAACTTATACAATGTCTATTTTGTGTTTATGTATAGACTTTTGATGTTTTTATTTCCCTCTTTGATTGGTGTATATCCATGTGCATATATATATATATATACACATACCTGTGTATGTTTATATATATATATATATATATATATATATATTGTACGTTGATGTGTATTTGTGTGTATACTGTGTGCGTTGTGTACTGTGTATATCCCAGTGCTTGACCCTTCCCTCTGCAAACACCTCCCATTCACTAACCCTTACCAGCAACATTGGGCATCCGAAAACTGTGTAGTAGTGGGTTGCAAAGTCAGTACCACTCCCAACACCTAACCGCCATTGTTACTTACAAAAATAAACCCTTAAAAATAACCCTCTTGAATGACCTTTTCTGAAGTCTGGTATCTACAGTCTTTTCCAGCTATCAGCAACAGGATCCTTCTCGTCATCTTCCTTGCTGAGTTCTGATTTTTCCACTATTTCTAGATAGTTTTAACATTGATTGAGTAACATTAACCAATCGGGATTGTGAATGGGAAGTTAAATTGTCAAAATTGTGTGTAGAGTATTATGACAACTAAATGACACAAAATGTGTGGGAAGAGATTTAGAAGTGTAATCACAGATGCACCACAAATACACTATGCGACCAAACTTAACAGTCCTTTAGCTGCATGGGTAATAAAGTACACACAATGAGCACTGTGACAGGCAAGCAGCACACCCTCCAAAAGTTCCCTGTAGACTGGAGATAAGCAATGCTCACAAACCGTGACTCTGAATAAATATTCCGTAATGACTCTTTAGGCACAGTATAACACAGGACACATACCTGTCATTTTCCGGATCTTGCAAGACAAGAGCTTGGGCTGGCTGTAACACAGTCGTTTTCTCCTCTGCTCCGTCTAAGCCTTGCCGTCCTCCAAGACGCTCAAGCTGTGTCCTGAGCCCCGCCTCCAATGGCGTTCACGCCGATCTCCTACTCTTCTGCTTCAAACCTTTGCTGTGTGTGGAATACGGTCTTACACCCCAGATCCGTGCTCACTCAGATGGCCTCCAGTGCAAACAATATGAACAAAAGCGGAGGAGCACAGACCGGATGATTTGCAAGTAAAATCTGTTAATTACAGATAGCGCCGTAGCGCCACAAGAGTGAAGCAAAAATTCCAATATTACACAAGTGTGGAGGGGATAAATGCCCCGGGTTAAATACACGGATAGTTATGTCAAGGGCTGAAAACAAACAGGTAAACTCGTTTCAGCGTATAGCCTTACTCATTACCTGGTTTAAAAGAGTACTCAGTGCACTATAAAACTACCGGCCCTTGTTCCTATTGGTCAGAGGGTACACACCCCTTTTCTAGTCGTAACCAATGGAAACTTTTCAAAAGCGTCAGCTCGAAATAGATGTTCAAACATTCGACTACAATAGACAATTACACAGTGTTAACCTAATGAGTTAAAGAAGAGCAGACTGTTGATGCAATGAAAATATGTATATACAGGGAGTGCAGAATTATTAGGCAAGTTGTATTTTTGAGGATTAATTTTATTATTGAACAACAACCATGTTCTCAATGAACCCAAAAAACTCATTAATATCAAAGCTGAATATTTTTGGAAGTAGTTTTTAGTTTGTTTTTAGTTTTAGCTATTTTAGGGGGATATCTGTGTGTGCAGGTGACTATTACTGTGCATAATTATTAGGCAACTTAACAAAAAACAAATATATACCCATTTCAATTATTTATTTTTACCAGTGAAACCAATATAACATCTCAACATTCACAAATATACATTTCTGACATTCAAAAACAAAACAAAAACAAATCAATGACCAATATAGCCACCTTTCTTTGCAAGGACACTCAAAAGCCTGCCATCCATGGATTCTGTCAGTGTTTTGATCTGTTCACCATCAACATTGCGTGCAGCAGCAACCACAGCCTCCCAGACACTGTTTAGAGAGGTGTACTGTTTTCCCTCCTTGTAAATCTCACATTTGATGATGGACCACAGGTTCTCAATGGGGTTCAGATCAGGTGAACAAGGAGGCCATGTCATTAGATTTTCTTCTTTTATACCCTTTCTTGCCAGCCACGCTGTGGAGTACTTGGACGCGTGTGATGGAGCATTGTCCTGCATGAAAATCATGTTTTTCTTGAAGGATGCAGACTTCTTTCTGTACCACTGCTTGAAGAAGGTGTCTTCCAGAAACTGGCAGTAGGACTGGGAGTTGAGCTTGACTCCATCCTCAACCCGAAAAGGCCCCACAAGCTCATCTTTGATGATACCAGCCCAAACCAGTACTCCACCTCCACCTTGCTGGCGTCTGAGTCGGACTGGAGCTCTCTGCCCTTTACCAATCCAGCCACGGGCCCATCCATCTGGCCCATCAAGACTCACTCTCATTTCATCAGTCCATAAAACCTTCAGTCTTGAGATATTTCTTGGCCCAGTCTTGACGTTTTAGCTTGTGTGTCTTGTTCATTGGTGGTCGTCTTTCAGCCTTTCTTACCTTGGCCATGTCTCTGAGTATTGCACACCTTGTGCTTTTGGGCACTCCAGTGATGTTGCAGCTCTGAAATATGGCCAAACTGGTGGCAAGTGGCATCTTGGCAGCTGCACGCTTGACTTTTCTCAGTTCATGGGCAGTTATTTTGCGCCTTGGTTTTTCCCCACGCTTCTTGCGACCCTGTTGACTATTTTGAATGAAACGCTTGATTGTTCGATGATCACGCTTCAGAAGCTTTGCAATTTTAAGAGTGCTGCATCCCTCTGCAAGATATCTCACTATTTTTGACTTTTCTGAGCCTGTCAAGTCCTTCTTTTGACCCATTTTGCCAAAGGAAAGGAAGTTGCCTAATAATTATGCACACCTAATATAGGGTGTTGATGTCATTAGACCACACCCCTTCTCATTACAGAGATGCACATCACCTAATATGCTTAATTGGTAGTAGGCTTTCGAGCCTATACAGCTTGGAGTAAGACAACATGCATAAAGAGGATGATGTGGTCAAAATACTCATTTGCCTAATAATTCTGCACTCCCTGTATAAATTGGAGATACAATAGGCGAACTTGAAAACCTTCCCAGATCTCCTGTTCCGTTAAATGTAAATGGCTTGCGTCCGTGCTCTCTGTGGCCACAACTAGCACCATTGTGAAAAATGCAGCATTTGCAAGATATTATAGCCGCTCATTTTCCCACACTATTCCGGAGTGCAAGGTCACAAGCCTAAGGGAACAGTTCAAAACATATAAATGTATTAAATACATAAAGTAACACCTCATCCTAGTGACATCTATTCAATAAGTGCTAAGTTCAGACCTCAAGTGAAATAAAATAAGATAAAATAAAATAATGACAAAAATAAATCACTATCTTTCATATACATCCCTGTGATGTGAGTGGAAAATTCTTGAGTTAATACTCTAAAAATGATAACCAGGACAAGCTCACTATATGTGGAGTGTATGGGACACTGCATACCTGTAACGGATAAACAAGGTCAGTACTTTAGTAACTTTACCAATCCTATAAGTAGTAGTGCGTTCTCACATGTTATTTTGGTAACAAGGGGTATAGTGAAACCTGAATGAAACCAAACCCACAAAATGACAAGGAGACTGAAAGCTCAAACTGAGTCTAAAGCTAAGGCTATCACTGGCTAACCAGACAGGGAGAGACAGGCACTTATTGACAATTTACCAACAAAGTAAGGTGTTCTCACCAAAAATTGATGAGGTCGAACTCTGAGTTGAGGCCCTCTGGAACTCTGGTTTTTAACTTAAAGATCCAGAAGGCCTCCCTCTCACCCAGCTTACGGGTTCTGTCCTGTCCCCCCCTGAGTGGAGGTATATGTTCAATGATAGTCCAGGTAAAGGACGAAATATCCTTTGAATGTACTCCTGAGAAATGGTTCACAAGAGGGGTGGTGAGTACACCTGCCCTGATGTCTGCTAGGTGCTCCTTAATGCGGGTTCTGGCCTCCCTGGTAGTTAGCCCTACATATTGGACAGAGCAAGCATTACAACTAATGACATATACAACATATGTGGACCTACAGTTGAGGCAGCAATCAATCTTAAATTCCTGTCCTGTGGCCAGAGAGTTGAATCTTTCCCCTGTTGCCAGCCTCTCGCATGCCACACAGGTACGGTGATGACAGCGATAGGTGCCCTTGATGCTCAACCAAGAAGATGTAGACACCACCGCCTTCTTAAGTCTAGTTGGTGCCACTATATTACCAATAGATCTATTCTTTCTGTATGAGCACCTAATCCCCTTTTCAACAACTCTTTGTAGTTTATCATCGCAGCCAACAATCCAAAGTGCTTGCCAACTATCTGGCAAATATCCTTGTATTGCCTGGAATACTCGGTCATGAAGGTTACTCTATCATTCTGTTCTTCTCCTGACTTGCCTTTCCTGATTCTCTCTTTGGGGGGTCCTAGAAGCTTGCTCGTAGGTATGCTCTTCACAGTGATTCTAGCACTAGTTATCACTGAACTGCTGTATCCCCTATCCCTGAGTCTCCAAGTGAGATCATCTGCTTGTTTTTCATAGACCCCATCTCACTATAGTTCCTCTTTAATCAGATAAATTGGCCTTTGGACACTCCCTTAAACACTCCTCGAGGGTGGCAGCTATCAGCATGCAACAAAGAATTCCCTGAGATGGGCTTGCGATATGTTTCAGAACTTATGCCACATCCAGAAATGCCCCTTAATGATACATCCAGGAAATTAATAGTATCAGGCTGTATTTCATTTGTGAAGTGAATCCCCATGAAGTCATCATCCAGACTCACAATAAATTCTTGAAGTGCAGATGAAGTGCCCCCCCCCAAATGAATAGGAGGTCATCTATAAAGCCACCATACCAAATAATGTCCTTTCTGAAGGGATTCCCCTCTCCATAGACGTGGGACAGCTCCCACCAACCCATAAAAAGGTTGGCGTACGAGGGGGCTAACTTGGCCCCCATTGCTGTCCCACGCCTCTGGAGAAAGAAATCCCCTCCGAACTCAAAATAATTGTGGCTGAGAAGAAAAAGGGTCACCTCCAACACATAATTCACAAATTCTGATCTTGTGCCATACTGTCTTTCCAAAAAGAACCTAATTGCCTGAAGGCCTCTCTCATGTGGTATGGAAGTGTAGAGAGACTTGACATCAGCCGTGAGCCACAAATAATGTGACCACCACACCACACGAGAGAGGAGGTTAAGTACATGCTTCGTATCCGATAGGTAGCTCCACAGGGATCCAACCAGAGGCTGTAATACATGGTCTAGCCACTCAGATAAGTGCTCCAAAAGGGAGCCAATGCCACTCACAATTGGCTTCCCCCGTACATCCACAGTGGACTTGTGAACCTTGGGTAGATGATTAAATGTTGCTATAGCTGGATTCAGCACCAAAAGATACTCTTGTGTTTGAATATCAATAAACCCAAGTTCCACACCGTCATCCACAAGGGAGGCCAATTGTTTCTGAAACTTTCTCGTTGGATCCCCTGGCAGACTTATGTATTCATCAGTGTTTCTCAACTGTCTAAATGCTTCCTCCCCAAAGTCACTGGTATTAAGTACCACTATGGTGCCCCCCTTATCAGCGGCCCTGATCACTATTTCCTCATTTTTTGCCAGACTCTCAAGAGCCCTCTTCTGGTTAGCTGTTATATTACAATCCTGTCCCCTCTGGGAAGTGTAGTATAACTTTGTGAGGTCCTGCTCTACCCTTTTCTGGAATGTTTCAAGGGTCCGCCCCCTATTTTGGATGGGGTAAAAGAGGACTTAGGTTTCAGGGTAGGTGCATGTACTATGTTAACTCTTTCTGAACCCCCCTCCTCCTCAAGTAACTCGAGGACCCTAATATCACACAGTTCCTGAAAATCACAAGAACTGACCGTCCCTGGCAACCTCCCATCCTCAGGACAACTACTGGGAATGGGTACATGACTCTCATTACTCCTCATCTCATTTGACTGAAAGAATTTCTTTAAAGTCAAATTCCGAATCAATTTATTTACATCAAGTAAAGTCCTGAATAGGTTAAAGTCCGTCGTAGGTACAAAGGAAAGTCCCAGACTTAATACCTCCATTTCATGCCTGCTTTGCACCGTATCAGATAGATTCAGTATGTTCTGTAGTTTCCTCGTCTCCGGCCTCTCCTTTGGGGGTATCTTGTCTGTTCCTTGTACTGATGTTGTTGTTCGTGACCTTCACCCCCCCTCCTTCTGGTGTTTTTGGGGGGATCAAAAAAACCTGTTCTAGTTGGGCTCTGTCCAGATCCCTGTTTTCTCTTAGGCCAGTGTCCACACATCTTTGCTCCTCCCTGTAATGTGAGTGGGGTTGTGTGACCTGTGTTTTCAGTATTGGTACTGGTAATGGAGTTGAACCCTCCTTCGATCTCACTGCCTGTTCCTTTGGGGGCAATTCTTCTCCACCTGAACCAGACCCCTCGTCCCACGACTCCCCCTCACTTTCATAAAAATGTACTCTTCTCCCTCTGTTTCGCCTCTGTTTATTATTACCTCATTGTTGGTTGGGGAGAAAGGTATTTTTATTTTGTTCTCTCCTTAGGGTATGTCTATCCCTCTTGTTCTATACATAAACACAGTTGAGATCGTAGTCTGATTGATCTCTCAAATACTTGCTCTGCTTTACCTCCAATAGTAGAGCTTTAGCTTCTGCTATTACTCGTTGTAATGTATTGTCAAATTTTAAATAGTTCAGTTCTTTACTCCTATTGTTTAATTCCCTTTGCACTTCCTTGATCTTTGTTGCTAAATCCTCAAGAGATTTTTGTTTAAACTCCCAAATGAGTTGCATAAGCTTTAATGAACAAGTGGTGAGATGGCCATTCCACAATTCGATGAAAACTTTGTCATCTGTTATGAACGTGGGAAACTTGTTCAACCTAAGCCGCCTAGGTATTATGCCAAGTTCGTGATACCTTTTAAGGGTTTTAATGTCCCAGCTCAATTTGTCCTCTTTCAGCAACAAAAATTCCAATTCCTCAAACAATGCAATCAAACTATAATTAGATTTATCAGTGGAATTTTTTTTATTGTATTCCAAAGGAGCTGTGTCCCTTTCTTGAGCAGTCCGTAATGAAAACAAAAATACTGGAGCTTCATCCGTGTTAACCCCTTCACTCATGCCTGACCGTATAATACACACACAGAATCACTAACAAAGGTTCCGATTACACTTCCAGGAGCCTGGCATAGACTCCTCATAAAAATGTATACTGAATGACACAAAATGTGTGGGAAGAGATTTAGAAGTGTAATCACAGATGCACCACAAATACACTATGCGACCAAACTTAACAGTCCTTTAGCTGCATGGGTAATAAAGTACACACAATGAGCACTGTGACAGGCGAGCAGCACCCCCTGCAAAAGTTCCCCACAGTCTGCTCTTCTTTAACTAATTAGGTTAACACTGTGTAATTGTCTATTGTAGCAGAATGTTGGAACATCTATTTGAAGCTGATGCTTTTGAAAAGTTTCCATTGGTTCCGACTAGAAAAGGGGTGTGTACCCTCTGATCAATAGGAACAAGGGCCGGTAGTTTTATAGTGCACTGAGTACTCTTTTAAACCAGGTAATGAGTAAGGCTATACGCTGAAACGCGTTTACCTGTTTGTTTTCAGCCCTTGACATAACTATCCGTGTATTTAACCTGGGGCGTTTATCCCCTCCACACTTGTGTAATATTGTAATTTTTGCTTCACTCTTGTTGCGCTACGGCACTATCTGTAATAAACAGATTTTACTTGCAAATCATCCGGTCTGTGCTCCTCCGCTTTTGTTCATATTGTTTGCACTGGAGGCCATCTGAGTGAGCACGGATCTGGGGTGTAAGACCGTTTTCCACACACAGCAAAGGTTTGAAGCAGAAGAGTAGGAGATCGGCGTGACCGCCATTGGAGGCGGGCTCAGGACACAGCTTGAGCGTCTTGGAGGATGGCAAGGCTTAGACGGAACAGAGGAGAAAACGACTGTGTTACAGCCAGCCCAAGCTCTTGTCTTGCAAGATCTTATACTGTGCCTAAAGAGTCATTACGGAATATTTATTCAGAGTCACGGTTTGTGAGCATTGCTTATCTCCAGGTGCACACCGCTAAAGTCTGTGGGGAACTTTTGCAGGGTGTGCTGCTCGCCTTTCACAGTGCTCATTGTGTGTACTTTATTACCCATGCAGCTAAAGGACTGTTAAGTTTGGTCGCATAGTGTATTTGTGGTGCATCTGTGATTACACTTCTAAATCTCTTCCCATACATTTTGTGTCATTCAGTATACATTTTTATGAGGAGTCTAGGCCAGGCTCCTGGAAGTATAATCAGAACCTTTGTTAGTGATTCTGTGTGTATTATACGGTCAGGCATGAGTGAAGGGGTTAACACGGATGAAGCTCCAGTATTTTTGTTTTCATTACGGACTGCTCAAGAAAGGGACACAGCTCCTTTGGAATACAATAAAAACATTTCCACTGATAAATCTAATTATAATTTGATTGCATTGTTTGAGGAATTGGAATTTTTGTTGCGGAAAGAGGACAAATTGAGCTGGGACATTAAAACCCTTAAAAGGTATCACGAACTTGGCATAATACCTAGGGGGCTTAGTAATAGCAGAAGCTAAAGCTCTACTATTGGAGGTAAAGCACAGCAAGTATTTGAGAGATCAATCAGACTACGATCTCAACCGTGTTTATGTATGGAACAAGAGGGATAGACATACCCTAAGGAGAGAACAAAATAAAAATACCTTTCTCCCCAACCAACAATGAGGTAATAATAAACAGAGGCGAAACAGAGGGAGAAGAGTACATTTTTATGAAAGTGAGGGGGAGTCGTGGGACGAGGGGTCTGGTTCAGGTGGAGAAGAATTGCCCCCAAAGGAACAGGCAGTGAGATCGAAGGAGGGTTCAACTCCATTACCAGTACCAATACTAAAAACACAGGTCACACAACCCCACTCACATTACAGGGAGGAGCAAAGATGTGTGGACACTGGCCTAAGAGAAAACAGGGATCTGGACAGAGCCCAACTAGAACAGGTTTTTACGATCCCCCAAAAACACCAGAAGGAGGGGGGGGGGGGCGAAGGTCATGAACAACAACATCAGTACAAGGAACAGACAAGATACCCCCAAAGGAGAGGCCAGAGACGAGAAACTACAGAACATACTGAATCTATCTGATACGGTGCTGAGCAGGCATGAAATGGAGGTATTAAGTCTGGGACTTTCCTTTGTATCTACGGCAGACTTTAACCTATTCAGGACTTTAATTGATGTAAATAAATTGATTCGGAATTTGACTTTAAAGAAATTCTTTCAGGAGTAATGAGAGTCATGTACCCATTCCCAGTAGTTGTCCTGAGGATGGGAGGTTACCAGGGAGGGTCAGTTCTTGTGTGATATTAGGGCCCTCAAGTTACTTGAGGAGGAGGGGGGTTCAGAAAGAGTTGACATAGTACATGCACCTACCCTGAAACCTAAGTCCTCTTTTACCCCATCCAAAATAGGGGCGGACCCTTGAAACATTCCAGAAAAGGGTAGAGCAGGACCTCACAAAGTTATACTACACTTCCCAGAGGGGACAGGATTGTGATATAACAGCTAACAAGAAGAGGGCTCTTGAGAGTCTGGCAAAAATGAGGAAATAGTGATCAGGGCCACTGATAAGGGGGGCACCATAGTGGTACTTAATACCAGTGACTTCCGGGAGGAAGCATATAGACAGTTGAGAAACACTGATGACTACATAAGTCTGCCAGGGGATCCAACGAGAAAGTTTCAGAAACAATTGCCCTCCCTTGTGGATGACGGTGTGGAACTTGGGTTTATTGATATTCAAACACAAGAGTATCTTTTTGTGCCGAATCCAGCTATAGTAACATTTAATCATCTACCCAAGGTTCACAAGTCCACTGTGGATGTACGGGGGAGGCCAATTGTCAGTGGCATTGGCTCCCTTTTGGAGCACTTATCTGAGTGGCTAGACCATGTATTATAGCCTCTGGTCGGATCCCTGTGGAGCTACCTATCGGATACGAAGCATGTACTTAACCTCCTCTCTCGTGTGGTGTGGAGGTCACATTATTTGGAGGTCACATTATTTGTGGCTCACGGCTGATTTCAAGTCTCTCTACACTTCCATACCACATGAGAGAGGCCTTCAGGCAATAAGGTTCTTTTTGGAAAGACAGTATGGCACAAGATCAGAATTTGTGAATTATGTGTTGGAGGTGACGCTTTTTCTTCTCAGCCACAATTATTTTGAGTTCGGAGGGGATTTCTTTCTCCAGAGGTGTGGGACAGCAATGGGGGCCAAGTTTGCCCCCTCGTCAACCTTTTTATGGGTTGGTGGGAGCTGTCCCACGTCTATGGAGAGGGGAATCCCTTCAGAAAGGACATTATTTGGTATGGTCGCTTTATAGATGACCTCCTATTCATTTGGGGGGGGACTTCATCTGCACTTCAAGAATTTATTGTGAGTCTGGATGATGACTTCATGGGGGATTCACTTCATGAATGTAATACAGCCTGATACTATTAATTTCCTGGATGTATCATTAAGGGGCATTTCTGGATGTGGCATAAGTTCTGAAACATATCGCAAGACCATCTCAGGGAATTCATTGTTGCATGCTGATAGCTGCCACCCTCGAGGAGTGTTTAAGGGAGTGTCCAAAGGCCAATTTATCTGATTAAAGAGGAACTGTAGTGAGATAGGGGTCTATGAAAAACAAGCAGATGATCTCACTAGGAGACTCTGGGATAGGGGATACAGCAGTTCAGTGATAACTAGTGCTAGAAACACTGTGAAGAGCATACCTAGGAGCAAGCTTCTAGGACCCCCCTAAGAGAGAATCAGGAAAGGCAAGTCAGGAGAAGAACAGAATGATAGAGTAACCTTCATGACCGAGTATTCCAGGCAATACAAGGATATTTGCCAGATAGTTGGCAAGCACTTTGGATTGTTGGCTGCGGATGATAAACTACAAAGAGTTGTTGAAAAGGGGATTAGGTGCTCATACAGAAAGAATAGATCTATTGGTAATATAGTGGCACCAACTAGAATTAAGAAGGTGGTGGTGTCTACATCTTCTTGGCTGAGCATCAAGGGCACCTATCGCTGTCATCACCGTACCTGTGTGGCATGCGAGAGGCTGGCAACAGGGGAAAGATTCAACTCTCTGGCCACAGGACAGGAATTTAAGATTGATTGCTGCCTCAACTGTAGGTCCATATATGTTGTATATGTCATTAGTTGTAATGCTTGCTCTGTCCAATATGTAGGGCTAACTACCAGGGAGGCCAGAACCCGCATTAAGGAGCACCTAGCAGACATCAGGGCAGGTGTACTCACCACCCCTCTTGTTAACCCTTTCTCAGGAGTACATTCAAAGGATATTTAGTCCTTTACCTGGATTATCATTGAACGTATACCTCCACTCAGGGGGGGACAGGACAGAACCCATAGGCTGGGTGAGAGGTAGGCCTTCTGGATCTTTAAGTTAAAAAAACAGAGTTCCAGAGGGCCTCAACTCAGAGTTCGACCTCATCAATTTTTGGTGAGAACACCTTACTTTGTTGGTAAATTGTCAATAAGTGCCTGTCTCTCCCTGTCTGGTTAGCCAGTGATAGCCTTAGCTTTAGACTCAGTTTGAGCTTTCAGTCTCCTTGTCATTTTGTGGGTTTGGTTTCATTCAGGTTTCACTATACCCCTTGTTACCAAAATAACATGTGAGAACGCACTACTACTTATAGGATTGGTAAAGTTACTAAAGTACTGACCTTGTTTATCCGTTACAGGTATGCAGTGTCCCATACACTCCACATATAGTGAGCTTGTCCTGGTTATCATTTTTAGAGTATTAACTCAAGAATTTTCCACTCACATCACAGGGATGTATATGAAAGATAGTGATTTATTCTTGTCATTATTTTATTTTATCTTATTTTATTTCACTTGAGGTCTGAACTTAGCACTTATTGAATAGATGTGACTAGGATGAGGTGTTACTTTATGTATTTAATACATTTATATGTTTTGAACTGTTCCCTTAGGCTTGTGACCTTGCACTCCGGAATAGTGTGGGAAAATGAGCGGCTATAATATCTTGCAAATGCTGCATTTTTCACAATGGTGCTAGTTGTGGCCACAGAGAGCACGGACGCAAGCCATTTACATTTAACGGAACAGGAGATCTGGGAAGGTTTTCAAGTTCGCCTATTGTATCTCCAATTTATATATACATATTTTCAATGCATCAACAGTCTGCTCTTCTTTAACTAATTAGGTTAATACTGTGTAATTGTCTATTGTAGCAGAATGTTGGAACATCTATTTCGAGCTGACGCTTTTGAAAAGTTTCCATTGGTTACGACTAGAAAAGGGGTGTGTACCCCCTGACCAATAGGAACAAGAACTGGTAGTTTTATAGTGCACTGAGTACTCTTTTAAACCAGGTCATGAGTAAGGCTATACGCTGAAACGCGTTTACCTGTTTGTATTTAGCCCGGGGTGTTTATCCCCTCCACACTTGTGTAATATTGTAATTTTTGCTTCACTCTTGTTGCGCTACGGCGCTATCTGTAATTAACAGATTTTACTTGCAAATCATCCGGTCTGTGCTCCTCCGCTTTTGTTCATATTATGACAACTACTTGCATTATTTGGGTAGTATATTAGAACTACATATATCATTAGTATTGCGTATTAGGACTACAGGTATTATTGATGTAGTGTATTAGGACTGCAGGTATTATTAGTGTAGTGTATTAGGACTACAGGTGTTATTAGTGTAATGTATTAGGTCTACAGGTATTATTTATGTAGTGAATTAGGTCTACAGGTATTATTAGTGTAGTGTATTAGGACTACAGGTATTATTAGTGTAGTGTATTAGGACTGCAGGTATTATTACTGAAATGTATTAGGACAACAGGTATTATTAGTGTAGTGTATTAGGACTACAGGTATTATTAGTGTAATGTATTAGGACTACAGGTATTATTAGTGTAATGTATTAGGACTACAGGTATTATTAGTGTAGTGTATTAGGACTACAGGTATTATTAGTGTAATGTATTAGGAATACAGCTATTATTAGTGTAATGTATTAGGACTACAGGTATTATTAGTGTTATGTATTAGGACTACAGCTATTATTAGTGTAATGTATTAGGACTACAGGTATTATTAGTGTAGTGTATTAGGACTACAGGTATTATTAGTGTAATGTATTAGTGTAATGTATTAGGACTACAGGTATTATTAGTGTAGTGTATTAGAACTGCAGGTATTATTACTGAAATGTATTAGGACTACAGGTATTATTAGTGTAGTGTATTAGGACTGCAGGTATTATTAGTGTAATGTATTAGGACTACAGGTATTATTAGTGTAGTGTATTAGGACTACTGGTATTATTAGTGTAGTGTATTAGGACTACAGGTATTATTAGTGTAATGTATTAGGACTACAGGTATTATTAGTGTAGTGCATTAGGCCTACAGGTATTATTAGTGTAGTGTATTAGGACTGCGGGTATTATTACTAAAATGTATCAGGACTACAGGTATTATTTATGTAGTGAATTAGGTCTACAGGTATTATTAGTGTAGTGTATTAGGACTACAGGTATTATTAGTGTAATGTATTAGGTCTACAGGTATTATTAGTGTAGTGTATTAGGACTGCAGGTATTATTAGTGTAATGTATTAGGACTATAGGTATTATTAGTGTAGTGTATTAGGACTGCAGGTATTATTAGTGTAATGTATTAGGACTACAGCTATTATTAGTGTAATGTATTAGGACTACAGGTATTATTAGTGTAATGTATTAGGACTATAAGTATTATTAGTGTAATGTATTAGGACTGCAGGTATTATTAGTGTAATGTATTAGGACTACAGGTATTATTAGTGTTATGTATTAGGACTACAGCTATTATTAGTGTAATGTATTAGGACTACAGGTATTATTAGTGTAATGTATTAGGACTACAGCTATTATTAGTGTAATGTATTAGGACTACAGGTATTATTAATGTAATGTATTAGGACTGCAAGTATTATTAGTGTAATGTATTAGGACTGCAGGTATTATTAGTGTAATGTATTAGGACTACAGGTATTATTAGTGTTATGTATTAGGACTACAGCTATTATTAGTGTAATGTATTAGGACTACAGGTATTATTAGTGTAATGTATTTGGACTACAGCTATTATTAGTGTAATGTATTAGGACTACAGGTATTATTAATGTAATGTATTAGGACTACAAGTATTATTAGTGTAATGTATTGGGACTACAGGTATAATTGGTGTAGTTTATTAGGACTACAGGTAATATTGATATAGTGTATTATGACTACAGGTATAATTGGTGTAATGTATTAGGACTACAGGTATTATTGGTGTAGTTTTTTGGGACTACAGGTATTATTGATGTAGTTTTTGTAAGACCACAGATATTAATGGTGTAGTTTTTTAGGACAGCATGTATTTATTAATGGTTTTGTTTTTTAGGACTGCATGTGTTAATGGTGTAGTTTTCTAGGACTGCATGTATTTATTAATGGTGTACAGTAGTTTTTTTTAGGACTGCATGTATTAATGGTGTCGTTTTTTTTAGACCTACAGGTATTAATGGTGTAGTTTTTTAGGACGGCATTTATTAATAGTGTAGTTTTTTAGGAAGGCATGTATTAATGGGGCAGTTTTGTACGGCTACAGGTATTAATGGTGTAGTTTTGTAGGACCGCATGTATTAATGGTGTCGTTTTTTAGGACCGCGTGTATAAATCATGACATTTTTTAGGACTGCATGAGAGTATTAATATTGTAGTTTTTTAGGACTGCATGTATTAATGGTGTAGTTTTTTTTAGGACTGCATGTATTAATATTGTAGTTTTTTTAGGACTGCATGTATTAATGGTGTAGTTTTTTTAGGACTGCATGTATTAATGGTGTAGTGTAATGGGCTGTTTGTTGCATTTTTCTCTTGTTAGTTGCTTTTCAGTGGCAAGGTATTTCTGGGCTGACAGGTGGACCAGTGGAATTTTTCTGTAGTTAGGTTTGTCAGTAACATCAGATCATCCCCTCGCAAGTCTCAGTGTTGAACCCAATCCGACACTATAAATACTGCTGCCTATTTATACCCCAAGCAGGCTCCAAACTCAGTGACGAGAGAAGCACTGAGTATAGTAAGACAGAGGATCCCAGCACAGAGACAGAACCCAAGGACAGAGACTGAGGTCTGAGCACAGAGACAAAGACCTCCTGATATAAAGATATTGGAAATCAGTGACTGGGATACAGTTTTGGGAAACTCAACACAGAGAAACTGCTGATTTCTGTAGAGACATTTTATTCCTATTAAAAGGACACTGGAGGATCTCTCGCAGAGGGAGGCATTTATTGAAGCAGTGGAGGTGACTGGTATACCCAGTCACTGTGTCATATTCATTTATTGTGAACTCTCTCATCACCAATGGATAATAGTGGCCCCTATCTGAATGTTGGGGCTGTTTGGTCCCGCGTAGGCTATGTTCGTTTGTTACAATTGTTATTTGGGTGTGCAACATTCAGTATGGTTTTGCACCGTGCCGGCTTCAGTGCTGCATATGGCACCTTCTGCATTTTTGTGTGGTGCTTTTGCTTCGGACTGACTATCCTCATTGTCACATTTGAACTAACACGGCTCCAGTCCTGCATTAAAGGTCTCTCCTGGGGCAACTTCACCGCAGCATTCGCTATGCTGGCAGCCCTTATGACTCTCACTTCTGCAGTTATTTACCCACTCTACTTTGTCACACTCAGCTGCTCCTCCGACTGTGCCACCCGCAATTTTCGACTGGCTGCAAGTGTCTCTGCATCGCTTCTATTTGTGACCTATGCTGTGGAGGTGTTCCTGACTCGTGCTAGGCCTGGGCAGCCATGTAGTTACATGGCAACTGGTGCAGGGCTGCTAAAGATTGTCCAGGCCTTTGTGGCATGTGTCATTTTTGGTGCTCTGGCGAGTGAGAGCCAGTACAAGAGGTATGTTGCTACTCAGTGGTGTGTGGCTGTCTACAGCTTCTGCTTTGCTGTGACTGTGGTGGTGATAATGCTCAATGTCACTGGACGTACGGCTGCTCTCCGCTGCCCCTTTGAGCGCTTTGTGGTGATATACACAGTGCTATCCATCCTGATGTATATGAGTGCTGCTGTTATTTGGCCTGTATTCTGTTTTGATAGCAAGTATGGGTCACCCACAAGGCCACCTCGCTGCTCTTGGGGACGCTGCCCTTGGGACAGTCAACTGGTTGTTACAATTTTCACATTTTTAAACTTGGGGCTGTACATTGCAGACCTGGTGTACACACAGCGCCTTAAATTTATAGCTCATCAGTGAGTGGGACTATGTGGAGTGATAGAAGGGAACAAACAAAAGACTATGTTATGCAGTTCTGATTTTGCAGTTAAATCTTAGATCTGATACCAGAATGTATTCAAGTAGATTCCAAGCATTGGTATTTATATTTACCACCTCTGTTTAAAAGCTATGCCATGAATCAACCACCCACTCAGCACCATTAGCTTATTGAATATGAAACCAAAAGTAATCTGTGCCTTTTCTACATACTCCCTGAAGCACATGCTACTGCAGTCAGCTGTGAGCTATCTAAGCTATGTGTGGAATGACGAATGGTTGTGATTGTCTCACAGACTCATATTGGCTCTCACTGCTATGTAGCAGGAACTGTTTGTGCTGGTTTGGCTGGGGAAGAGACAGCACAAGCTGGGGAGATCTACATATGGCACCGAAAGCGTTAACTGTGCTGTGACACCTGCTGTAAGTCCTACTATATCCCTAAAATATCAGCTGAGAGAACTATGAGAAAAATGTGAGCAATTTGCATGTGAGAGTCTGGAACAACCACAGGAACCACAAAGCCTGGAAAAACCACAGGAACTCACAAACATTGTGAGGTGAAGATAAGGAAAGATGGGGATGTAGATTTGTGGACCCCCAGCAACTAACGCTGTTTAAGTATTTGTACCTAACTACATTATCTATGTTTAATGTTTGTTGTGTACACAAATAAATAACTGGCCCAATAAAAAAGCTGGATCCCAGAAAATAAACTGATCTAGTGATATTTTATATTGTACACCCCAAAGTAATTATCATGTCTACTTCTTATGCCCTGCTTTTAGTTCTCTGCATCCTAAAGTGTTTGTACTGTGTTTCCTATAGTAGTCACCATGTGTAACCATAACCTGCCCCTTAAAGGGATATGAAACCCCAACATTTTCTTTTTTGATTGAGACACAGCATACAATTTTAAAAGTTTCCAATTTACAAATTGCATGCTCTATCTCAATCATGAAATAAAATGTTGGGTTTCATGTCCCTTTAATACTGCATAATGAAGACAATGGGGTTAATAAAATTAGGGTTTGCATACACCGTAGGGTGTCAGGGCACCAATTTCTGTGTGCAGCGAGAAATTGAAAAATTTGAACTTTCCATTCCCTGTTTAACTTTTATTTATAACATATATTTAATAAACTTGTTTCACAAAAGTTATATTTGGGTGAGTTATTGTTCAAAATGGAAGTAAAGTTTTGGCACCATGGGAATTCCTAAGTACTGAAACTGAAAACCGCAGGAAAACTAGAACCCAATCCCTGTATTTAACTAGTCCTAGTTATTAGATTACAAAGGGGTGGGACAGTTTGCAACATTTTCCCACTGCTACCATTCATATAAAAATATAAGAGGAAAGGTCAAATAAAACTTTCATGATTTAGACAGCATGTGTAATATTTCAAATCATTTTCCAATTCACTTCTCAAATGTGCTTTGTTCTCTTGGTATGATATGTTGAAGAGTATACCTAAATAGGCTCAGGAGTGGGCACATGTCTTTAGCATTCTATGGCAGCAGTGTCTATAACTATGAAGTGGGTTTTTTAAGTGGTTTTTTTTATATACAGATTTCACCATTAAAGGCTATGGGAATGAAAGCTTCTTTAAAGGGACACTAAACCCATTTTTTTTTTCTTTCATGATTCAGATAGAGCATGCAATTTTAAGCAACTTTCTAATTTACTCCTATTATCATTTTTTCTACGTTCTCTTTCTATCTTTATTTAAAAAGCAGGAATGTGATGCATAGGAGCCGGCCCATTTTTGGTTGACAACCTGGGTTATGCTTGCTAATTGGTGGGTAAATGTAAGCCTCCAATAAGCAAGCGCCACCCATGGTGCTGAACCTAAAATGGGCTGGCTGCTAAGATTTACATTCCTGCTTTTAAAATAAAGATAGCAAGATAATGAAGAAAAATTGATAATTGTAGTAAATGAGAAAGTTGCTTAAAATTCTATGCTCTATCTGAATCATGAAAGAAAAAAATTGGGTTTAGTGTCCCTTTAACCCCTTAATGACCGCAGCACTTTTCCATTTTCTGTCCGTTTGGGACCAAGGCTATTTTTACATTTTTGCAGTGTTTGTGTTTAGCTGTAATTTTCCTCTTACTCCTTTACTGTACCCACACATATTATATACCGTTTTTCTCGCCATTAAATGGACTTTCTAAAGATACCATTATTTTCATCATATCTTATAATTTACTATAAAAAAATTATAAAATATGAGGAAAAATTGAAAAAAACCCCACTTTTTCTAACTTTGACCCCCAAAATCTGTTACATTTCTACAACCACCAAAAAACACCCATGCTAAATAGTTTCTAAATTTTGTCCTGAGTTTAGAAATACCCAATGTTTACATGTTCTTTACTTTTTTTGCAAGTTATAGGGCCATAAATACAAGTAGCACTTTGCTATTTCCAAACCATTTTTTTTCAAAATTAGCGCTAGTTACATTAGAACACTAATATCTTTCAGGAATACCTGAATATCCCTTGACATTATTTTTTTTTAGTAGACAACCCAAAGTATTGATCTAGGCCCATTTTGGTATATTTCATGCCACCATTTCACCGCCAAATGCGATCAAATAAAAAAAATCGTTCACTTTTTCACAAATTTTTTCACAAACTTTAGGTTTCTCACTGAAATTATTTACAAACAGCTTGTTCAATTATGGCACAAATGGTTGTAAATTCTTCTCTGGGATCCCCTTTGTTCAGAAATAGCAGACTTATATGGCTTTGGTGTTGCTTTTTGGTAATTAGAATGCCACTAAATGCCACTGCGCACCACACGTGTATTATGCCCAGCAGTGAAGGGGTTAATTAGGGAGCATGTAGGGAGCTTTTTGGGGTAATTTTAGCTTTAGTTTAGTGTAGTAGACAACCCCAAGTATTGATCTAGGCCCATTTTGGTATATTTCATGCCACCATTTCACCGCCAAATGCGATCAAATTAAAAAAAAACGTAAAATGTTTCACAATTTTAGGTTTCTCACTGAAATCATTTACAAACAGCTTGTGCAGTTATGGCACAAATGGTTGTAAATGCTTCTCTGGGATCCCCTTTGTTCAGAAATAGCAGACATATATGGCTTTGGCGTTGCTTTTTGGTATTTAGAAGGCCGCTAAATGCCGCTGCGCATCACACCTGTATTATGGCTAGCATTGAAGGGGTTAATTAGGTAGCTTGCAGGGTTAATATTAGATTTAGTGTAGAGCTCAGCCTCCCACCTGAAACATCAGACCCCCTGATCCCTCCCAAACAGCTCTCTTCCCTCCCCCACCCCACAATTGTCCCCGCCATCTTAAGTACTGGCAGAAAGTCGGCCAGTACTAAAATAAAAGCTATATATATATTTTTTTTTTTTTTAAAAAAAAAAGCATATTTACATATGCTGCTGTGTACGATCCCCCCTTAGCCCCCAACCTCACTGATCCCCCCCCCAAACAGCTCTATAACCCTCCCACTCTAACTTGATAGGCGCCATCTTGGGTACTGGCAGCTGTCTGCCAGTACCCAGTTTAGAAGAAAAAATGTCTTTATTTTTCATTTTGTAAGCATTTCTGTAGTGTAGCTTCCCCCCACACAAAACCAACCCCCCACCCCTCCACGATCTCTTTTTGTGCTTTTGCACAAACAAGATTAGGCCAATTATTACTTAAAATTTTTTCCGTAGTGTAGCGGTTCCCACCCGCTCCCGCCCCGTGCACGCGCCCGCCCGCCACCCTCCGTGCACGCGCGCGCGTCCGTGCGCGCCCCCGGCGGTGCCGCCCCCGATCCCACCCCCCGTGACTTAACACAGCACACCGATGGCCGCCCACCCGCCTCCCAAGTCGGCTCCCACCCACCAACGATACCGGCCATCGATGTCCGGTGCAGAGAGGGCCACAGAGTGTCTCTCTCTGCATCGGATGGCCATGTATGGTTATTGCAGGATGCCTCCATATCGAGGCATCACTGCAATAACCGGAAAGCAGCTGGAAGCGAGCAGGATCGCTTCCAGCTGCTTTCCACACCGAGGACGTGCAGGGTACGTCCTCAGGCATTAACTGCCTTTTTTTTGAGGACGTACCCTGCACGTCCTCGGTCATTAAGGGGTTAAAGAATTGTGATTGACTTCAATGATGCAAACACTGCTGCCAGAGATCTAAATATACGTGCACACCCCTGAGCTCTTACGAGCCTATGTAGGTATACTCTTTAACATAGGATACCAAGACAAAGAGAAGTATATTTGGGAATAAAAATACATTGGAACGTTTATTGAAAAAAACAAAACTGCATAAGTTTTAAAATTGTCAGAAAAAAAAATCTACTACCCATTTGAAGTTTAGACTAAGTGCTATTGCATTGTCTTGTTATCTTGCATTTGTTGATTATGCAAATCTACTGTGTTTACTGGTCCTTAAAAAGGGACAGTCAACTCCAAAATGTTAATTGTTTAAAAAAATGAGATAATCCCTTTATTAACCATTTCTCAGTTTCACACAGCCAACATGGTTATATTAATTTACTTTTAACCTCTGTGATTACCTTGTATCTAAGCCTCTTCTGACAGCCTCCTTATCACATGGCTATTTATTTATTATCTACTTAGCCAATTAGTGCAGTGTCATGCACAACTCCACGGGAGAGAGCACAATGTTATCTATATGGCCCACATGAACTTGCCTTGACTTGTGAAA
This sequence comes from Bombina bombina, assembly GCF_027579735.1. Taxonomy (NCBI): domain Eukaryota; kingdom Metazoa; phylum Chordata; class Amphibia; order Anura; family Bombinatoridae; genus Bombina; species Bombina bombina. The sequence goes on from NW_026512723.1 coordinate 197,752, forward strand.
AGCTAATAATAAAGCATGTAATAAGAGGCTGTGTTTAGTGGCTTTGAAAAAAAGGAAGACATTTAGAGGTATAAATGTTATGAAGTATATTAATATAATAATGTTGGTTGTGCAAAGATGGGGAATGGGTAGTAAAGGCGTTATCTATCTTATTAAACAATAATAATTTTGGTGTTGACTGTTCCTTTAAGTGTACATGTGTATTAAATATCAATATATATATATATATATATATATATATATATATATATATATATATAAAACCATTGTATAAAATATATGTCTGCAATTAAGCACTGCATTGCAAAAGATCTGCATACAAAATACATTTTTCAAAGTATTTAAAAGTCTAATTTTGCTAGATTTGCATTCCCTGGACATACCCCTTTAATAATGGCCTCTTGTTTATCTAGTTAACGGTGGTGAGTTAAAGGGACAGTTAACCCTAAATTATTCTACCCATGTTTCCAATGGTCCATTTCACCTACTTGAATGTATTAAATTGTTTATGAATAGCTCCTTTTTATTTATATCAGCATTTGAAATAGCTGATTTTAGCTATACTGAAAGTTTCTATACTTATGTATAGGCTAAAGAAAAGCTGTGTAAACACAGCCACCAGAATAAATTACACTTGCAGTAGGAGGGGGAAGAGATAAGCAATAAAATGTACGTTTTCAATTTTTCTCTTTAAAGGGACAGTCTAGTCAAAAATAAACTTTCATGATTCAGAAACGGCATGTCATTTTAAACAACTTTCCAATTTACTTTTATCACCAATTTTGCTTTGTTCTCTTGGCATTCTTAGTTGAAAGCTAAACGTAGGAAATTCATATGTAAATTTCTTAGACCTTGAAGGCCGCCTCTTATATGAATGCATTTTTACAGTTTTTCACCACTAGAGGGTGTTAGTTTATGTGTGTCATATAGATAACACTGTGCTCACGCATGTGAAGTTACCTAGGAGTAAGCACTGATTGGCTAAAGTGCAAGTCTGTCAAAAGAACTAAAATAAGGGGGCAGACTGCAAAAACTTAGATACAAGGTAATCACAAAGGTAAAATGTGTATTAATGTAAGTGTGTTGGTTATGCAAAACTAGGGAATGGGTAATAAAGGGATTATCTATCTTTTTAAACAATAAAAATGCTTGTGTAGACTGTCCCTTTAAGTATTGGGCTTTGGTTTACAGAGATAAAGAAGCATATGTGTTTACAGAAAGTGATAAAATAAGGAAATCTGATTTCTCTACAAGCTTAACCTATTTTGATGGGTTGTGGTTTCAAAGAACAAAAACAGCTATTTCAAATACAAAAACAAACATACAGGAACAATTTCTCATACATTGTATTCTCTGCAGATGGTATAACAAGTAATTGGAAAGACATTAAGGGAAAAACAATTAAACTTTCAAGGTTCAGATAGAGAATCTCATTTTAAGACACTTTCACATTCACTTCTATTACAATGTATGTTGTACTCGTTATATCCTTTGTTTAAAAACATATGCACATATGCTCAGCAGCAATGCACTTAAAAGCTAGCCGATTGGTGGCTATGCACATATGCCTTTCACCCGATGTGTTCAGTTAGGTTCCAGTTGAGCATTGTTGCTCTGGAGCTGGTTTTAACCTCTGGACACTGTTAGGATGTTCCATGCCATCCTAACAGCGCTGGGCTTTAACGCATGGAACGCTCTATCTTATATAGCGTCCTGCAGCCTCCCCTCTTTCAATCAAGAATTGGACTGGGGGTGTGCCAAGCAGCGTAGGCAGTCCCCAATGATCTGATCCTGGCCTTGAAATCACGTGATTGCATTGACAATCTTGTGATTTAATTTTTACAGCAAGTGTTTACAGATTAAGTTTTATAAATAATATAAGTGCAAAACAACACAACCTAATCTACTGTGCTCCACTTGTAATCTAGCTCATTATTCAATGTTGAGTACAAAGTCAATTTAATGAGAAATCCTTCACTACATTTGGTTCCCCAAAATGGTACCATGTCCTTTATCTTAGCCCGCATGCTGCATTTTTTTAAAAACATATCAGAAGGTTGTTGAAAAAACACAACCTGCTCAATACTAGCTCTGCTTACTTTGCTGTCATCCTCCCTGGATAAATCAGCTTTATCCAGTGCAACAGAAACGTGTGGCTGACAGGCTGCAGGGCCAAGTGTCTGTTCTAAATCCTGATGTACATATGGGGCTGACAGGCTGCAGGGCCAAGTGTCTGTTCTAAATCCTGATGTACATATGGGGCTGACAGGCTGCAGGGCCAAGTGTCTGTTCTAAATCCTGATGTACATATGGGGCTGACAGGCTGCAGGGCCAAGTGTCTGTTCTAAATCCTGATGTACATATGGGGCTGACAGGCTGCAGGGCCAAGTGTCTGTTCTAAATCCTGATGTACATATGGGGCTGACAGGCTGCAGGGCCAAGTGTCTGTTCTAAATCCTGATGTACATATGGGGCTGACAGGCTGCAGGGCCAAGTGTCTGTTCTAAATCCTGATGTACATATGGGGCTGACAGGCTGCAGGGCCAAGTGTCTGTTCTAAATCCTGATGTACATATGGGGCTGACAGGCTGCAGGGCCAAGTGTCTGTTCTAAATCCTGATGTACATATGGGGCTGACAGGCTGCAGGGCCAAGTGTCTGTTCTAAATCCTGATGTACATATGGGGCTGACAGGCTGCAGGGCCAAGTGTCTGTTCTAAATCCTGATGTACATATGGGGCTGACAGGCTGCAGGGCCAAGTGTCTGTTCTAAATCCTGATGTACATATGGGGCTGACAGACTGCAGGGCCAAGTGTCAGTTCTAAAGCCTGATGTGGATATGGGGCTGACAGGCTGCAGGGCCGAGTGTCTGTTCTAAATCCTGATGTACATATGGGGCTGACAGGACAGGCTGCAGGGCCAAGTGTCTGTTCTAAATCCTGATGTACATATGGGGCTGACAGACTGCAGGGCCAAGTGTCTGTTCTAAAGCCTGATGTAGATATGGGGCTGACAGGACAGGCTGCAGGGCCAAGTCAGTGTCTGTTCTAAATCCTGATGTACATATGGGGCTGACAGGACAGGCTGCAGGGCCAAGTCAGTGTCTGTTCTAAATCCTGATGTACATATGGGGCTGACAGGACAGGCTGCAGGGCCAAGTGTCTGTTCTAAATCCTGATGTACATATGGGGCTGACAGGACAGGCTGCAGGGCCAAGTCAGTGTCTGTTCTAAATCCTGATGTACATATGGGGCTGACAGACTGCAGGGCCAAATGTCTGTTCTAAAGCCTGATGTAGATATAGAGCTGACAGACTGCAGGGCCAAGTGTCTGTTCTAAAGCCTGATGTAGATATAGAGCTGACAGACTGCAGGGCCAAGTGTCTGTTCTAAAGCCTGATGTACATATGGGGCTGACAGGACAGGCTGCAGGGCCAAGTGTCTGTTCTAAAGCCTGATGTACATATGGGGCTGACAGGACAGGCTGCAGGGCCAAGTGTCTGTTCTAAAGCCTGATGTGGATATGGGCTGACAGACTGCCGGGCCAAGTGTCTGTTCTAAATCCTGATGTACATATGGGGCTGACAGGACAGGCTGCAGGGCCAAGAGTCTGTTCTAAAGCCTGATGTACATATGGGGCTGACAGGACAGGCTGCAGGGCCAAGTGTCTGTTCTAAAGCCTGATGTACATATGGGGCTGACAGGACAGGCTGCAGGGCCAAGTGTCTGTTCTAAAGCCTGATATACATATGGGGCTGACAGGACAGGCTGCAGGGCCAAGTGTCTGTTCTAAAGCCTGGATGTCCGGTCTTCAGAAACCGTGAGTAGATTTTCTTGGGTTAGTGTTATTTATTTATTTTTCTTCATTTTTTTGATTGTTTTTTTTTTTTTAGATTAGGGTTTGGGCAATTTGTTAAAGAGCTAAAAGCCCTTTTAATGGCAGTGAAAAAGAGTTGCCCATACAAATGCCCCTTTAGGGGCAATGGGTAGCTTAGTTTTTTTTAGAGTAAGGTTTTTTATTTTGTAGGGTTGGTTGGGTGGTGGGTTTTACTGTTGGGGGGGGGGACTTTGTATTTTTTTACAGGTAAAAGAGCTGATTTCTTTAGGGCAATGCCCTACAAAAGGCCCTTTTAAGGGCTATTGGTAGTTTATTGTAGGCTAGGGGGTGTTTATATTTTGGGGGGCTTTTTTTATCTTTATAGGGCTATTAGATTAGGTATAATTGTTTTTATTTTTGATAATTTCGTTGGTTTCGTTTTGTAATCGTAGTGTTTTTTATTTTTCGTGATTTTAGTGTTTATTATTTTTGGTAAACTTAGATTTATTACATTTTTCTGAGGATTTGTTTTTTTTTAGTTGTAATTTAGATTTTTTATTTTTTTTTCGTAGTGTTAGGTCTTTTAAATTTGTAATTTAGATATTTTAATTGGTAGTTTTTTTATTTTATTAGAATAGTAATGTTAGGTCAATTTATAGTTTAATGTTAGGTTTATTTTTATTTCACAGGTAAGTTTTTATTTATTTAAATAGAGTTATATTGTAAATTTAATTTAAAGTTAGGGGGGGTGTTAGGTTTAGGGGATAATAGTTTAATTTAGTGTTTTCTTCATAAATGGAAAGAGTCCACAGCTGCATTCATTACTTTTGGGAATTCAGAACCTGGCCACCAGGAGGAGGCAAAGACACCCCAGCCAAAGGCTTAAATACCTCTCCCACTACCCTCATCCTCCAGTAATTCTTTGCCTTTTGTCCCAGGAGGTTGGCAGAGAAGTGTCAGAAGTTTTTCAATAGTCTCTTATGGAGGGTAGTACTCTTTGGCATGGGACTGGAGTTTTAAGTAATCCTGTCAGTCTCTCAGTGAGAGCATATATGAAAGTTTGAGTCCGGAGATGTAGGAAGAGGCAATCAGCGTTGACGAGTTTTGCTGCCAGCTTTCTTCTCTCAAGTACATGGCAGAGGTGTTGCTACTATCTGTCACACTTGAGGGCCTTGTTCCTGTTCCACGGCATAGATTTCAGTAAGATTGTTTAATTTTCTTTCTTTATGATTGCCTGGTATTACAAATGTTTTCCCGAGAGGCTACACCTTGTGGGACTAACTATAACTCAGGGTCTTAGTGAGGCTCCTTTTGTATCTTGGAATCAAGGGTTAATATCTCCTGTGGGGGGTTATTGAACAGGGTTTTTTAAAATCATGTTTATGTGATTCGACCTGCTTACAGGGAGTGCAGAATTATTAGGCAAATTAGTATTTTGACCACATCATCCTCTTTATGCATGTTGTCTTACTCCAAGCTGTATAGGCTCGAAAGCCTACTACCAATTAAGCATATTAGGTGATGTGCATCTCTGTAATGAGAAGGGGTGTGGTCTAATGACATCAACACCCTATATCAGGTGTGCATACTTATTAGGCAACTTCCTTTCCTTTGGCAAAATGGGTCAAAAAAAGGACTTGACAGGCTCAGAAAAGTCAAAAATAGTGAGATATCTTGCAGAGGGATGCAGCATTCTTAAAATTGCAAAGCTTCTGAAGCGTGATCATCGAACAATCAAGCGTTTCATTCAAAATAGTCAACAGGGTCGCAAGAAGCGTGTGGAAAAACCAAGGCGCAAAATAACTGCCCATGAACTGAGAAAAGTCAAGCGTGCAGCTGCCAAAATGCCACTTGCCACCAGTTTGGCCATATTTCAGAGCTGCAAAATCACTGGAGTGCCCAAAAGCATAAGGTGTGCAATACTCAGAGACATGGCCAAGGTAAGAAAGGCTGAAAGACGACCACCACTGAACAAGACACACAAGCTGAAACGTCAAGACTGGGCCAAGAAATATCTCAAGACTGATTTTTCTAAGGGTTTTATGGACTGATGAAATGAGAGTCTTGATGGGCCAGATGGATGGGCCCGTGGCTGGATTGGTAAAGGGCAGAGAGCTCCAGTCCGACTCAGACGCCAGCAAGGTGGAGGTGGAGTACTGGTTTGGGCTGGTATCATCAAAGATGAGCTTGTGGGGCCTTTTCGGGTTGAGGATGGAGTCAAGCTCAACTCCCAGTCCTACTGCCAGTTTCTAGAAGACACCTTCTTCAAGCATTGGTACAGGAAGAAGTCTGCATCCTTCAAGAAAAACATGATTTTCATGCAGGACAATGCTCCATCACACGCGTCCAAGTACTCCACAGCGTGGCTGGCAAGAAAGGGTATAAAAGAAGAAAATCTAATAACATGGCCTCCTTGTTCACCTGATCTGAACCCCATTGAGAACCTGTGGTCCATCATCAAATGTGAGATTTACAAGGAGGGAAAACAGTACACCTCTCTGAACAGTGTCTGGGAGGCTGTGGTTGCTGCTGCACGCAATGTTGATGGTGAACAGATCAAAACACTGACAGAATCCATGGATGGCAGGCTTTTGAGTGTCCTTGCAAAGAAAGGTGGCTATATTGGTCACTGATTTGTTTTTGTTTTGTTTTTGAATGTCAGAAATGTATATTTGTGAATGTTGAGATGTTATATTGGTTTCACTGGTAAAAATAAATAATTGAAATGGGTATATATTTGTTTTTTGTTAAGTTGCCTAATAATTATGCACAGTAATAGTCACCTGCACACACAGATATCCCCCTAAAATAGCTATAACTAAAAACAAACTAAAAACTACTTCCAAAACTATTCAGCTTTGATATTAATGAGTTTTTTGGGTTCATTGAGAACATGGTTGTTGTTCAATAATAAAATTAATCCTCAAAAATACAACTTGCCTAATAATTCTGCACTCCCTGTATGTGTGGTGTTACTTAGGCTCTTGGCTAGGAACATAACGGCCTTTGGAAGTGACGTGGCCTTTACGGTTGAGCGTGCTTTTTCTGGACCGCACGGTGCACCTGGTGACCGGGCGTGGTCACATTTTGACTCTCCATTTCCGCATTCCTGAACGTGTGGTGACGGAATATTTCTGGTCCTCTGGTGTTGGGTCCTAGGAGGTGGTGAGTGCCCCAGCCATTGTGGGTGTCAGGTGCCATTTATTTTTCTTATTTGGTCCGTTTTTTGTATTGAATGTCCCAGTTATGGAGGATTCTGATATTAGGGAGATGAACGTCTCTGACTCAGAGTCTATTTCTTGTGAGGAATACGAATTGGCCCGGGTGATACATGCCCTTCAGTTATGTTCAGAATGCCGTTTTAAAGTGCTCAATTCCTCAGGATTGGGGAATCAAGGAGCTGCTGAGCCATCCGTCTCTGGGGGTCCCGTTCCCAGAGTGGCGAGTTCCCTACCACCAACTCTTATTACACATGCAGGTAACCCAGATTTTGCTTATCCTTCTCTGGAAGGTGGCTTGTTCCCCCAGACGTTATGGCACGTTTTCGCATGTCCATTATTATAGTGCTGGCGCATCTGCAGCTACCAGAAGTGTGCTTATGATATTGTACGTGTTCTGTTGACCAGGGCTCTTCAGGCATGGAATGGCCTGCTCAGCTATCGGGGGGAACGACTGTCCCTGAGGCTTCAGAGGGTCGACCTTCAGAATCGGGGTCATCTTTTGCTCTGGCGAGGGTATGCTGTGCCTTTCGTTATAGACTGGTGTGCCTTCGTGTCCTTTTGAGGCACGTTATGGTGTTGTTGGAGGATCCCATCCTTAACGGATACGGGAGTTCTGAGTCTTCTACTTCAAATGGCTTGCAGAATTAGCTATATGGGGATGAAGTAATCTTCTTATAGCCTTGTTTATTGAGTATCCTTTCTAGTCCTGAGCTGGAAGAACATGATCCCGGTCCTGCGGGTGTGTCTGTTCTTCTTGGGCGATAACCTAAGGGTTGCTTTTTTTTATCCGGTTAGGATGATTTTTTATTTGAGCTCATGTTTATGTATTTCCTTCGAGATTTTTTTCTGGAATCGATACTCGCGATTTTTGATCGCACAGTTTACTTCTACGGAAGTTTGTTTAATGTGAGGACATGTTAGTCCTATGTTTCCAAAAAAACAAAAAAAAAATTTGCTGTCTATTCCCCATCCCTCGGGATGACTGTTTGTGGCCTTGACAGTATCGATCCTGAGTTTCAGGCTGGTCCTGATTGGGTCTGGACCCTTGTCTTGCGGCCTATTTCTGACATGTGGCACCTTTTCTGCCTGGCTGGTCTGGTTGATGCGCCGAGTGTTCACATTATTATTTGTGTTATTCAGATAAGCATTCTGTGAGGGCCTGAGGGTCCGTGAGGCGTGGGGGATTGGTTCAGTCCTTGTTAGCCCCTCTAGCTGGTCGACTGTGACTCAGTGAAGTTCCGCTGCGACACACTCTGTTTTCAGTTATTTTGTCGGTAGAGGAGTGTTTCCTTCCCTACATGGGTTGGGAGGTGGAGGACTATGGGCCTCCTTGCCGCCGGCCCTGACGGTCTTGCCTTTCAGGGGATCTTTGGTATTGTCCTTTTTGGACTTGTTCTTTTTGAGGGTCTCTTCCCTCGGGTCGAGATTTCTGAGCCTTGTCCGTTTCTCCTTAGCGGTTTTAACCGATTTATGGGGAGGGCCGTGTGGTTTTTCCTTATTCTGGAGTTTTATGTTTCCCTATCAGGGACTTTAGGCTATGTTGTCTCCTTCTCCGAGCTTCGCTTGGTGGTTTTGTTCTACCAGGATTTGGGATGCTCTGCATTATTTTTCCTTGGGTGCGGTCCTCCAGTTGCGTACTCTGAGGAGATATGGAGATTTGCCTTTGTTCTACTCGCTCTTCAAGTGACTTTGCTCCTTGAGGTTCTCCCTTGGTCTCTAGAAGACTTGGCACACCTCTGTCGTGCTCCAGCTCCTTTTTGGAGTGTTTGGACTCTTGTAGGGGGTGTTCTCTTTCTTTTGGGTTGAGATTGGTGAGTGAATCTTGTTCCCGTTCTCCGGGCTAGTCCGGTTATTCCCCGGTGAGGTCTGATTTTTCAGACGGGGTATTCGTGTTCCCTGGGGTGTTGTTTGTTTTAAACTTTTCTGGGGCTCAGGCCTATATTTTTGTCAGGGATGTTTCTGGAAGTTCCCTGACAAACGGGGTATTCGTGTTCCCTGGAGTGTTGTTTGTTTTAAACTTTTCTGGGGATCAGGCCTATATTTTTGTCAGGGATGTTTCTGGAAGTTCGGAAGCTTATGATCCTGTGGCTGGTCAGTTTTTCCCAGGGAACATAGGCTGTGGCCTAAGGAATGGCTAGTTTAGCCTGCTAGCAGCTTGGCCAGGTTCTGGGCGCTCTCGGATGCACTATTTATGGCTTGCCTTGTCCTTTGAACAATGTATATTCCCCTTTGTGGGGAGTTCTCTATGTGTTCTTCGGGACGTCTGGATGTTTTTCATTCAGCTTTTGTTTTCATCCGACTTGGCTCATGCCTTGTGAGCATGTGCACTGTTCTTATATGTGCCCTTCCCTTTGGGGGGTTGTTTGGTCCTTCTTATGAAGGGGGGGGGGGTTCCTCTCTCTGGAGGGTTGTTATCCTGTCTTGTGTGCAGGAGGATGGAACAGGTATTTTTATCCTGTAAGGGTGAGCAGTTTGCTTTCCTGGCTTGTGCTGTTCTTTCTGTGGAGATTGGAATCTTCATGTTGAGACTGTCAGTTATGATGGGTTCTCATAGGAATCTTCTGCATTTGTGATGTTCATCTCCTATGGGTTATCTTTGGCAGTACCTATTTGAGGGAGCTCTTGGGTTAGCACCCGAGTTTTGTGGGGGTGATGAGTTCACCCAATTCCATCCTTCCCTAGGGGTTGGTGTTTGAGGTCTTTTCTGTTCCCCGGTTTTTCAGACCTGCCTGTCGCTTGGGCTGGTCCGGTGTGGAGCAGGATCTGAGATATGTGGTTGTCCTCTTGCCTTTTAAGATTCAGTGAGCTTTCCTGAGATTTTGTGCTTTCTCTATGTTCAAGATATTTGAGAAAGCCTGATGGCTTTTGGATAGCCTGTGATGTGCCCACTGTTTAGTAAATGTTTAGCAGTCTGGCAATTAGGATTGGATATCTCTTTTCGGCTGCTCTTACTTGCTGGCAAGTATTCTTTTCAGAGTCATCCTGGTATGACTGAAGCGTGTGGGTTGACTCAGGTGTTCACTCATCTGGGCTTGCTGCACGTGTTCGATCTGTGAATGTTTCGATATTCTATGTTATTTGTGACTTAAGGACTGTGTCTTCAGTTGTCTTTTAAGATGCGGTTGCATTGTATTTAGGAGAAGTTTTCTTTTCGGTTTCTGTTCCCGGTCTTAACCTTGTGGTTTCTGTGTATTCCGGGGTCTGACCTGCTGTTTTGGTCTAGTGGTGAGCTTAGCGACTTCACTACCTGAAGGCTGACAGTTTGCATAACCACTTTGGGTGCTGTGGTTTGTAAGACTATTTGTAATAGAAAAAAAAATTAAAAAAAATAATATTTGTTAATATTGATCAAAGATAACCACTGGATCACAGGAGTGACTATAATTGTTGAATATTAAGTCTAGTGATGTCTAAGTTCTTTTCATTATGTATTTGGCTATACACTCAGTCCTACTTACTGCACAAATAAGACACAATGGTTGACTTTTTATAGTTTAATAGCATAAAATTACATTTACAAATTGATAACAAAAATAATCACAAATTAGCACATTAGGTGTAAAACCTATATCGAGGACCAATAGCAGATTAGCTATAACCACAGATAAAATTTTTATATAGGTGTTACAGAAGGGGCTTTGTGAATACTTCACCCCTCTTTAGGCACAACTGTTGTCCTGGACGGGTGGTATATCCTTAGGTGATTCTAAATTTCTACACATTCTGAAGTGCTTGGAATCAACACTATTATTCTCATGGATGTGATTATTAAGTGATGCAATAACAAATAGATAATATAACAATGGTCTATTCTAACTTATTATACTTGATTATATTAGTATATTATGATTATATTAGTATATTATGATTATATTAGTATATTATGATTATATTAGTATATTATGATTATATTAGTCTCTTGCTAGACAGAATGATATTGTATTAAATTTAGTGTCTATTTTAGCCAGGGAATGACACTTTTAGGCAGTCCTTGAAAATAAGTAACCAATGTGTATGCTCTCCAAATACATGTTTGTTTGTTTTTTTTGTTTTTTTTACAGCTCTCACAAACAAGTCTTTAGAACACAATGCTATTTCCCCAGGTGTGCAGTGGATTTCTTTACTCAAGTCTTAGAGAGGTCTATTTATTATCTTTGGATGTTTGTCCTCCATTGTTTTGTGTAGTTTCTGTAAATAACGGTTATAGCCACAAACCTTTGGACACCGTAAAGTTTAAGAAGAAAAAGAACAAATGTTTAAAGGACCAGTCAACACTTTAGGATTTCAGCATAAACATGTGCATAATTTAAAAATCATAATGTAGAGCTGTACCTGTTTAAAATCTGCATTATATTCATTGAGAAAACCCGTTTTGTATATTTTTTTTCCTTTCCCCATCCTCCTGGGTCACTTTGGTGATGTTGGTGATGTTGCCTAATGGAAACTGCATATACGTATATGCAGTTTTCCTCCTCTGCGCATGCCCAATCAGAATCAGTGACGTCACATATGACATCACCGGCAAACGGGATTGCGCTTCTTTGGTGGAGCAGTGCATGTAAAAGCAGTGTGCACTGTCCATAGAGGCAGAAAAGCTCCTGCGCACTCCACACACCGTCGTGTAGGAACCGGGAAGAGACTGACAGAGAGGCGCGGTGAGGAGGACACTCAGTGACTGTGCCCTAAGCAATGAGAGTTCCCCTTTACAATCGTAAAACATTGCCCTCTCAGTCTTCAGGGATTTCATCATATGTTTCAGCAGTGCAAAGCAGCAAGAGTTAGTCAGGTTTTAAAGCAAAACAATTCACTGCATTAAGCCTCTGATGGATTGCATGAATAAATAGGCTGTAATGCAGCCACAGTATTTGTAAGCAGTGAGTATATATGGCAGTGAAGATACGTCTCACTTGCGGACCGCTATCGTCAAAGGTAAACTAAGCAATAGAGATCACTTCCTGGATGAAAAGGTAACGGGGAAGTTTGAGTGTGCTTTTAGCCATAATGATCAGCTGTAGATGGGGTAAGCCACAGGTCTAAGAACTTTATCCGGACCGGGCAGCCTTTCCTGTATACCGTTTAATAGTGAATTGTTTTACTTTAAAACCTGACTAACTCTTGCTGTTTTGCACTGCTGAACAATATGCTCAGATATGCCCAGATAACAGAATGTGTTGTGATATGGTAAGCTAAGAAATGGTGTACATATAGGGAGTAATTAAAGGTCCTGTGTTCTTAAAGCACAGATCCACTATATCTGTTCTGCAGGTACATTTCATAACTGTAGTTAATGTGTGTGCATGTATGTATGTGTGTGTATATTTGTATGTGTGTGTACATTTGTATGTGTGTGTAATAGTATATGTATGTGTGTCTTTATGTATGTATGTGTGTGTACTATATATGTTTGTGTGTAATATTCTCAATAAAGACATTTTATTAAAAATAACTGCTAATGTCTCCAATATACAATTAAATAGAAAAATAGATGTGTGTGTGCATATACACACAAACAAATATATGTATATATATTATATATATGCCTGCTTGTAACAAATAAAAACAATTGTGCATGACAGAAGGAGTGGGGGTCACGTGCAAATAGGCTAATCTTGGATTGGAAGACAAAACTTGTCACTCAGAGTGAGCCTATCCTCCTCTAGACGTGGGAGGTGGTCAAGCCTCAGAGCACTTGGTAAAACAGACAGAAGAAAAGTAAGTTTTACAATAAATTTACTATTTAAGTTTTTATTTTGAATGCTCATACACATTATACACATAATCATCTATGTGGCTGTATATTTTTATTTTTTTTATTTTTTTGGCTTTGTGCTGTGTTGACTGGTCCTTTAAAGTCCTTTTTTTATCTTCTTTAGGGTGAAACTCAGGTCGGGTTATGCCATTCATTTGATTCATATTATTATGAGAAATATCTGATTTAATTCAACATATTTGTGTGTCTACAAAGTATCTGACAGGTTTCTCGTTGACTGCCTGTTTCTCAAGACCGTTTTGGGTCTCTGTGAGCTTGGCTTTTTTCATTTGGAACCGGTTGCACTTTATATTGGGGTCCCTTCGGGGATCCTTGATTTTTTCTTTCACGTTTTCTCCTTTTTTTGGGAGTTTTTGGTGCTTGATCCCTTCTCTAGTAAGGGGTGGGATGTTGGGGAACGACTGCTGGGCAGCGGTGTCTCCTAGAGGCGGGTTGGATCGGTCGAGTCCTTTCTGTGGTCTCTAGCAAGGTCTTATGGACTATCTGCGGGTCAGTGTCCTTGGGGCCTTTTCCTTTTTTTAAGCTTTATCGGCTTCGGACGAAGCGTTTTTTTGGGTAGGGTTTGTAGGCCTGGTGCTCTCAGAATGGGCCGCCTTTTGTACCCTCCCGTTTTGCATTCAGTGTCCTCTATAGCTTGGGTATTGTTTTCCCAAAAGTAATGAATGCAGCTGTGGACTCTTTCCATTTATGAAGAAAAACATAAATTATGCTTACCTGATAATTTTCTTTTCTTTAGATGGAAAGAGTTCACAGCTCCCCGCCCGTGTTTTTCTATGTGGCGTCTGTTATTTTTATTCTTCTGGCACCTTTTCACCCTGGTATTTCTTCTACTGTTCCTTGTTCCTCGGCAGAATGACTGGGGTATGAGGGAAGTGGGAGGAGTATTTAAGCCTTTGGCTGGGGTGTCTTTGCCTCCTCCTGGTGGCCAGGTTCTGAGTAATGAATGCAGCTGTGGACTCTTTCCATCTGAAGAAAAGAAAATGATCAGGTAAGCATAATTTATGTTTTCGCGATGTGGGAGGCCGGCGGTTTAGGGGTTAATAGGTTTATTTAGTGGCAGAGATGTGGGAGGTCAGAGGTTTAGGTGTTAATAACTTTATTTAGTGATGGCGATGTCAGGGAGTGCCGGAATAGGGGTTAATAGCTTTATTATAGTGGCAGCGATGTTGGGGTGCGGGGGAATAAGGGTTAATAACTTTATTATAGTGGTGGCAATGTCGGGGAGCGGCAGAATAGGGATTAATAATTTTTAGTAGTGTCGGCGATGTCGGGAGCGGCAGATTAAGGGTTATTAACTTTTATTAGTGTTGGGCAGCGGATTAGGGGTGTTTAGATTTGGGATTTGCGTTAGGTTTAAACATAACTTTTTTTCCCCATAGACATCAATGGGGTTGTGTCACGGCGATCGCCATTCCGCACTTCAGGTGTTAGTTTTTTTTCTAACACTTTCTTCCCATTGATGTCTATGGGGGAAAGCGTGCACGAGCACGTATTCTCAGCCCTTGGCTTTTGTGAGGCATGGAGTTTAACGCCACCATATCACGCACACAAGGAGGCTTTTCAGAAACTCATAATGGCAGCGCACCCTGTTTAGCGCAAAACTCGTAATCTAGGTGAAAGCAAATTAAAATAGAAGTAAATGGAAAATGTGTTTAAAATTGTATACTCCTGAACCATGAAAGTTTAACTTAACTTTACTGTCCCTTTAACTGCACAGGGGGCTATACAATTAGGGTTGCTTGTGGTGTGGTGAAGTAATGTAAGGGTTCATTGCACTTGGCAAGGGTTAGGGTTAATTGGGATAGAGCCACCAGGATAAAGCATGTTGTTTTTTTATCACTGGTACCTATGGTGATAAATTCCATAGTCAGCAGCTGTCAGGAGCTGATATTAATGAGTGAGCCACAAGTTAGAAGCACTGCAAGTATCATTGGGTCACTAAAATGTAGTTATATTAAAAAAGAAAATATCATTTTCCACAATTGTACAGAATCTAGCTCTTTAAAACCAAACATTTTCTTTTATAATTCTGACAGAACATAACATTTTAAACAACTTTCCAATGTACTTCTATTACCTTGTTTTGTTTTCTTGTTATCCTTTGTTGAAAAGCAGGAAGGTAAGTTTAGGAGCGTGCACATGTCTGCAGCACTATACAGCAGCAGCTTTGCAACAACGTTATACATTTGCAAGAGCATTAGATGGCAGCACTATTTCCTGTCATATAGTGTTCCAGACATGTGCACTCTACCTATCTAGGTATCTCTTCAACAAAGGATAACAAGAGAATTTGATAATAGAAGTGAATTGGAAACTTTTCTTAAAATTGTATTCTCTATGTCAGTGGTCTTAAAGTGCCGGCCGTGGTAAAATATTAAAAGCGTGCAGTTCTAGAATGGTCACTTCACTTGGAAATCAAATACACACTGTGCATATCTATTGTGCACTACAGCTCCTACCATGCACTACTAAGGTAAATACCACTTACTGTTTCCAGTATATCCAGTTCCAGAGCACTCATGGGAGAAGAACAGTTGACCAGTGGCCCCCGGATACAATGAGCTTGATACCCTGGGTCCTGCTCTATCGGAATCAGGAAAGAAAAATTTTGGGTTTCATGACTTTAAACTGGGAGATGCATCCTTGGGGGGGGGGGGGGGGGGATAACAAGCATTTTAATGGGGGCAAAAAGATCTTATTTTTATTTATAAAACATTTTAAGCAATTACACCTCATTTTCTTTCTTGGTGGTATTTTTTTTCTTTAGGAGCAGTGTACTTTTTTTTCCCAGTGACTATATTTTGCACAATAGTGACTCACTCCTCAAACTATGGGGTCTATTTATATATGTGCGGACAGACATGATCCGCTATAGCGAACCATGTCCGCCGCACATCGATAAATGGTGACAGCATATGCTGTCGGCATTTATCATTGCACCAGCAGTTCTTGGTAGCAGGGGGTGTCAATCAGCCTGATCGTACATGATCGGGCGGATTGCTATACGCTGCCTCAGA